>NW_012151796.1:246743-274721 GCF_000956105.1 Propithecus coquereli
ACTTTTTGTATATATATTATCTTTGACATTTTTTGGAAAATTTTTTTCAAGAGGACAGAAGATAGAACTTTGGAATGTCAAACACCAGGGGACAAGTAGAAAATCATCACCCATTTCTTCTCCAAAGCAAATGCCTGCTGATTCTAGAAACATAAAGAAAACTGTGTTTGTTCATTTGTTCAAAAGAGCATATTTCTAGATCTGGTAGATTGACTTTTCTAAAGGGTGCAAGGAAAGTGCCTGGATAGGCATGCTCATGTGCCAGAATTAACTTTTCTGTGCTAGTCTGCATCTAGCAGACTGGTCTGCTAGGCTGGTCTGCATTCATCTGTGAGGTTTAAATTAAAGCAGCTCAGAGGGGCTGATATTAAAAACATTCAACTCTCAGGATGGCTGGGGCACCCACTCCTCAGAAAGGGCTTTGCCGGGCGGGAAATAGGTTCCTGGAGCCACTCCCGGGCCTGGGCTTACCCTGTAGTTGCTGGATGGTGGTGAGGTCTATGGGTCACAGGCAAGGCCTTGAGTGCCTGGGGTGGGAGGGTCGCTGGACACTTGGGGCTGGGAGAGTCGCTGGGCACTTGGGGCTGGGAATGTTTGTCACGTGGCATGGAAAGGCGTCAATGTCTTATCCACAGGGGTGGCTCCACAGATGCTTGTAGGCTGAGCATAACCAGGAGCCCAGGCTCGTGACACCGAATGCGGCGCCGAGCGCTCCAGGGAAACCCAGGGCTGAGGGTGGGCTTGTCATTATGGATTCCAGGACTCTTCCTGTGGGGCCTTGCCTGCTGGACGCTCTCTGTGCCGCGGTGTCCCTGACTGCCCCCACATGGGTCTGGCTCAGCACTTGCTCCTGTGCCACTGCTGTGACTTCCGGGGACCTAGCTCACTGCCAGGTGTTGATTTATGGTTTTATTAAAATGTGATCCAGAGGTGCACTGGGACGATTAATCACTCTCGCCACTAAACCCACCCAGCAGCCGCAGCCATGTGGAAAAGACCAGCACTAAGCCAGGGCCTCGGAGCGATGGAGGTGCCCCTGTCACTCGAGGATGCTTGGGGCAGTGTGGGCTGCCCAGGGCCCGGCTCGGCTCAGATCGGCCCTGACTGACAGGCCTGACCTCTCCGATGGAGCTTCTGCGAGTGTTAAGCTCGATCACACACCCAAAGGTGCCAGGATGCAACGCCAAGTGTTCTTTATGTTCATCTTTTGGTGTAACGATTTTTTTTTATTTCAGGATATTATGGGGGTTCAAACATTTTGGTTACATGTTATGACTTTGCCATACCCAAAGCACGATTTGAGTTGTGCCCCTCCCCCCCTACAACGCTCAGCACGACCATTAATTATGAGTTTTCCCACCCCCAACCTCCAACCCCCAAAGAATATTACCACTGTGTGAGCACCCTAGTGTTGGTCAGTCAGTGCCAGTTTGATGGCGGGTACGTATGGTGCCTGTTCTTCCATTCTTGTGATACCTCACTTCAGAGGATGGGCTCAAACTCTATCCAGGAAAATATAAGAGGTGCTAGATCACCATCGTTTTTTATAATTGAGTAGTATTCCATTGTATACATATACCATATTTTATTAATCCACTCATAGGAGGTTTTGTAGGGTAGTGGTTATCATGTTCGCCTCACACAACAACAAATCTTTAACCAAAGCAGTCTGGAGTAGAAAATGGTAGACATTTACAAAAAATATTTCTTTAGATAAATATCCAATGATATTTACTTTTCATGTTCAATTTGGTGCCCTTTTTGCTACATTTTAACCGCCCTGCTCTGAATTCAAGCCTTGTAGTTCATGCTGTGCCTTCTCGCATTAGCAAGTCATGGTTAGACCCGGAGCGGGAGATGCAGAGGGGAGGATGCGGAGGAACGAAGCTCAATCTACTGCAGGAAGGAGGACAGAAGTCACAGTCCCCTGGGGTGCAGGTGACCCTCGGACAACTTTAAATGGCTTGGTCTCTTGTTATCCGCCTCCTTCCTCCATATCCCAACCTCCCTCTAGACCTTTTTTTTTTTCTTGTGGTAAAATACAGATAACATGGAACTTACCATCGTAACCATTTTAAATGCAGAGTTCAGCAGTGTTAAGTACAATACATTCATGTGGTTGTGCAACCATCACCAGCACCCGTCTCCAGAACTTTGTCATCCTGCAAAACTGAAACCTTGTGCCTGTTCAACATGAACCCCTCACTCTCCCCTTGCCCCAGCCCCGGCACCCACCATTCTACTTTCTGTCTCTGTGCATTTGACAACCCAAGGGCCTCACACGAGTGGAATCAGGCAGTGTTTGCTTTATGACTGTCTTATTTCACTGAGCATGACATCTTCAAGGCTCGTCCGTGTTGCAGCATGTGTCAGAATATTTTTCCTCTTAGAGGCTGAGTACTATTCCACCGTATGGATGGACCACGTCTGCTTACCCATGCGCCCGCTGACGGGCGCGTGGGTAGTTTACACCTTTTGGCTGCTGTGGACTTGGGGCATTTCCTCTAGTCTGATCATTGAAGGACACTCCTGCTGCACCCAAACTTTTCAAATATGCTGCGTTGGTCCCACAGATCCAGTATTTTTTCGGTTCCTTAAATGTACACCTTCTGCCCAGGCACCCTACCCGTACCCAGTTTGGGCCTCGCCCTCAGCTTGCACTTGCTCCTGCTCTGCCCCTGGTGTGCCAGGCTCTCCATCCCACTCTGCCTTACTCTTGTCTGTTCTCTGTCTGATGTCTCCCTGCTTTCCAAAACCCCAGCTTTACTCCCGTCTCCAGGACTGCACTTAACCCCTCGGTTCTGCCAGTTAAATCTGATCTGGCAGGTGGGTTTCCTGGCAGTTCCTGTGGCTGTGACTCTGCCCGTGCCCTGGCCCTTCCTTCTTCCAGTAACCGCAGCACCCCAGACAGGAAGGCTGAGTTCACAGAAGAGAGTTCGGTATTGATATTAAATAAAATTTATAATAAAGCTAATCAAACATGTAATTAATTACATGCACCATGGTTATTGTGCTGCTCGGTAATTAGGCATGAATGATAAGCAGCTCGTAAGTGACTGTAATTGGTTTTACTTTGATGCAGCCTACCCAGGCACTTCTGGGGTCAGTAGGGAGTGCTGTGTGCGTGTGCATGTGTGTGCACGCTTGTGTGTGTGTGTGTGTTGAGGGAGGAGGGAGGATGGGAAAGGGTCATCTGGAGAGGCAGCAGGCGGAGGGATGAACGGAAGGGAGGGTTGTGCCTGCAGTCTTGACCTGTAACAGCAGGTGGGGGCAGGAAGTGTCCGTATGGGGGCTCAGCTTCAACCCTGCTTCCTCTCTGCTGTGCATCCCTAGAGCAAGTTCCTGGTCTCTTTCTTTTATTTTTCTTGCCCCACCCCCACAAGCCGGAGAGAAGGGGTGGGGTGTGCATGCTGGCAGCACATGCCAAATGTTGTGATGAAGGGAAAACTCCTGCTTATGAATTTCTGCCTGAAAAATCTAGCCACTGGTTTACCCAGCAACCCCTCTGATGGAGTAGACAGGGATGCTGGAGCCTCAGGTAGATTATGGGGCATCCTAAAACAGGGCCCTCACTTTTGGGTTGAGGCATTATCGCATGAGGTCCAAGCATTGTCTTACTTTGAAGAATTGTCTTGCCTATATTTACCCAAATTTAAAAACATGCACAAGGATGCATAGTGATTAGCAAACTATGAATTTAAAGCATTTATTGAATCCATAGTTCTTTATCATTCTATATATTTAATCAACAAACTAAAAGAGTAATTACTATCATATGAGCTGTTTTGCAATTAACAAGGAGTCTGCCTTTTAAACCTCATATCCTATTTTCTTCTCTCTTTTTTTTGGACCTTCTTTGGGGATACCTATTTTCTTCCTATTGAAGGCCCTTTGCTCCTGTCAAACCAAGGCACCCTCTGCTCCCTGAACATCCCATTCACTTCTCACTTCTGTTCTTTGCTCATATTTTACTTTATTTCATTTTTAAATCTCATTTTATGTTTTGTAAATTTGACCTTCCATGCATTTCCAGGAGTTACAGTGCAGACAGCCTTAAAGGTTGCTTGCCTTCTTCCATGAGGCTGTTTCTTGCTCCTCAGCCAGGAACATCGTCTTCCTCCTTGTACTCATGTAACACTGAGTTTCTTGCTTTGAGTACTTAACACATTTTGCCTTAGGGTTTAGTAAGTTGTGTACTACCTTATCACCGATAGTATTAGGACATTAAATATGAAATATCTGATATCAAATCAAAAGTTTGGTTTACTATATCTCAAACAAGAAGCAGTACAATTAATCAAAGTATGTGCCTGAACAATCAATACAGTTTTGCCATCTAAACAGTAGCTTGCTTATGCCAGCAGCGAAGAAGCCTGGAAAGCGAGTGGTGATAAAATCACGAAAGACGTTTTCCGCAGCTTATTGAGAACTGAATATTTTTCCTTGCAAGAAGTGGTCCAAAGCCTGGACGAAGTGGTAGTCAGTTGGTGCAAGGTCTGGTGAATATGGTGGATGACAGAGTTTCCAAGTCCAGTTTCTGTAGTTTGAGCAGCATTGTTTTTTTTGTGACATGTGGTCTTGCAAGAAGATCAGCCTGTCTCTACTGACCAATCTCAGCTGCCACCTCCCTGCCTATGAATAGCGGGCACATTACATACGTGTGCCCACAATTCTAAGTGCTTTACACGTATGGATTCGTTCAATGCTCCTAACACACTGTGAGGTTGGTACTGTTATTATGCCCACTTCACACTTTAGGAAACTAAATGTAAGTAGGTTTATGTGCTTGGGGTGACATAGTAAGAATTAGCAGAGCAGGGATTTGAGCCAAGGAAGTATGGCTTTAGAGTCCTTTCTGGGGGCGGAGGGCGGGGAATGGAGAGAGATTGGTCAAAGGGTACAAAGTTTCAGTTAGACAAGATAAATAAGTTCTGCAGACCTGTTGTACAGCATAGTGACTATAGTTAATATTGTATTGCTTACCCCTCGCAAGTGAAAAATATTGTAAGTTAAAAATGCATTTAATACACCTGAACTACCAACATCATAGCTTAGCCTAGCCTACCTTAAATGTGCTCAGAATACTTACATTAGCCTACAGTTGAGCAAATTATCCAACACAAAGCCTATTTTATAATAAAGTGTTGAATATCTCATGTAATTTATTGATGTTCTACTGAATGTATATGGCTTTTATACCATCATAAATTCGAAGAATCATTAAGTCTGAGACCGCTAAGAGAGTAGATCTTAAATTTCCTCACCACACACACACAAAATATATGTGCGATGATGGATATATTAATCAGCTTGATTTAATCATTTCACAATGTATACATATATTGAAAAATCATATTGTACACCATAAATATATATAATTTTAATTTGTCCATTATACCTTAATAAAGCTGGAGGGAAAAGAGAAAACTAAAATAAAAAGAAAATTCAATAACTTGATGGATTAATTGCTTTCAGGCTTGTCTCAAGCCAGCCATTCCTTCTCACTTGTCATTAATCCTCGAGAAATGCCCTGTACTGCAATTGTTTCCACCAAAATCATGCTGGTTTAAAGTAACAATATAATAAACAAACACATCTTTCTAGGACTTAAAAATTGTTATTACTGAACAAATTAGATATAGGACAAAAGATACCTCTTTGTAAGGATAAAGCTGTTCATAACATAATTGTAGGTTGGAAATGCAATTCTTTTTAGTTACTCCCTTCCCCCTCAACCTTCTGCCAGAGACTCCATCCTATTAACCACGACACTGTAACCACGCGGGCTGTGTAGTTCCCGTGGACCAGGAAGAGGAGACTTTTAAAAAACGCTGCAGAGGTAAGAAGGCGGAAACGCCCTCACCATTTGTGGCGCTTGGCTGGGGACCGGCCCCGGTTAACTTGGACTTGGGTATTTTCAGGGATGAAAATGTTTCATTTTGTTCTGTCTTTGAGTGTAGGATGAAACTCTCCCAGGGGAGCTGAGCCCTTGTCTGCCTTTGTTACGTCTCTCCGTTGGGGAAGGTTTGGCTTTTGATGGGAGTGGACAGAAAGACGCCAGATGAAGGTGACGGCTGTTCTCTGTAGCCTGTACTGTTCGTGGTTCCCACACATGTCCAGACCCTGTCTTTTCATGAGAAGCAGGGCATGAGAAGGAGAGGGCAGGAAGAGCAGGAGGTTTTTGTAGAAGGATCTAGCATGGAATTGTGGCTCTTCCTCTTTGAGCAGTTTGACCTTGGGCCTCCTTTTCTTTAGTGGGAAGCGGGGGAGAATTCTGTCTACCTCGCAGTGTTGCAGTGAGAATTAAATGAGAAAACGCATGCAAAGCACAGAGCATAGCATCGGGTAGGCATTTGGGTAGTATTATTTTCCCTTTCCATATTGTCATGTTTTCCTGCCTCTTGTCTGCCTTTCTTCCATGCGTCCTGGTCTCTCTCACCTCCTGTGCTGTCACGTCCAGTCTGCTTGGCCTCGCATCTCAGATCCGTAATGCGCCAACTGCTTTCCCTTCCGATTGCCTGTGTTCATGTCTCCTCGTGACAGTCCCCCTCTCCAGCCAGGCAACCTTCTCACCCCTCTCTGCACATGTCTGATGGGGTGTCCCACGCTTAGCTGAGCACGGGACCCTCGGGGCCTCCTGCGTCCGCGTCTCCCCTTCCTGCGGAATGACTGACATCACTCCCCCACGCCATCTCGCTCCCGCGCGTGTGCTCGTGCCATTTCCCGTGCAGATCGTGTCCTCCTCTGACCTCTAAGCCCGGTTCCAAATCAAACTTAACTGCCTCCAAGAAGATTTCTGTGACTAACAGCATCACTAGCTTAGTCATCAGGGAGAGGCCTTCACTGGAGTTGGTAAGACCTCAGATAGGAGACGGTGAGGGGTGACGAAAGGGGCTGTGGGCCAGGCAGGCGGCAAATCAGGGGACATCGTTGGGAACAACCGAGTACGAACAACCGGACTTCCGTATTCGAGGTTGGAACAGAGCAGAGAAGAATCCTGGCTCCTAAGGAACAGAGCCACTGGGCAGGGAACTGAAGCTGGGGCCAGGCAGACACCCTTCACGGGACCGTCAGAAGGGCGGAGAAAGCCTTGCTGAAACCGGGAAACTGCCGCAGAGCCTCCGAGCCACGACTGGCGTGTGCTGGTGCTGAGCTCGCCTGGGCCCGTGAGACTGTGACTGGGTTTCCACTGCTGTTGTAACAAAGTGCCACAAACCTAGCAGTTTGAAACATAAATTTATCATCTCACAGTTTCTGTGGGTCGGAACTTCAACACGTCTCACCAGGCTGAAATCAAGGTGTCGGCAGGCCGCATTGTGGGGCTCTGGGGAGCCCATTGAATGGGCTCTGACCCATTTCCAAGGTCATTCAGGTTAGTGGCTGAATTCGATTTCTTGTGGTTGTACAACTTATGTCCCCATTTCCTTGCTGGCCACCAGCTGGGGGCCACCTTTGGCTCCTAGAGATTTCCCTCTGGTCCTTGTACACAGGTCTGTACGACTCAGAGCCAGCAAAGGGGTGGAGAATCCTTCTCAAATGTGCAGTCTCTCTCACTCCCACCCACCACACCTCTCTGACTCCCACCCAGCGACATTCTCTGCTTCTAAGGGTTCATATGGTTAGAGTGGGCCCATGGGGATAATCTAGGATAAGTTCCTTCTATTAAGGTCCATAATTTTAATCACATCTGCCAAGTCCCTTTTTCAAGGAAGGAACACAGTCACAGGTTCCAGAGATTAGGGTGCTAACATCTTCGTGGGGGGTACTATTCTGGCTACCACAGGGGCCGTGAGCCCAGTGATGGGCACTTAGCAGCTCTAGCTGTGAGTGTTGGAAGGTCATGGGGCAGGGAGCTCAATGGATCATTATAATGAATTTGGCTTCCTGCTGGTTTCTTCTCTACTCCATGTTGCCCCCTCAATAGAGCCTAGAATTTATTTTGAGTTAAATTATATTTGCCTGTCACGATATTATTGCTGTCTACTGGCCACAGTGTTATGTTTTGGTATGGAGGCTGTATCTGGAGGTTACTGCGTCTGTGTGTGCACATAAGATGAATCGCCACTGTAGGATGTGATTTGAGGGGCCCTGCAAGGTTTCCTTCTCTTATGACCCAGGGTGCCTGAAATTCCATTATTTAAGGATAATCTCTTTGGTTTACTAGAGGCATTATCGCTTCTTGAAGTCTGTCTGAACAGGAAACTTCTTCTTGGAAGTTTGAGGTATGTCAAGACCACTCTTTGCTTGAGGTGCTAAGATGTCAACGTGGGGTTTTGAAGGAATAAAGCCCAGAGCGGGTTGTTGTCAAGAAGGCGCGAAGAAGGCAGGTGAGGACCCTGGAGATCTGCATAGAAAGGCTGGCCTTAGGAAGGCGTCGGAGTGAGCAGCGTCGGTCACATGGGACGTATTCCCCAAGTGAACAAAACCGTGTAAGAGGGAAGGTAGAGGGAGGGTCAGGCCATGGGCTCCGGAGTTAGACCACCAAGTCCGTATTTCACCCCAACTGCTTCCTCTGTCTATAATCCTGGACAAAGCCTTAAACCTAGGGGCTTTAAAAATATCTGTAATGAAGATAATAGGATCTTCCTCATAGGGTGTGGTGTGTTAGCCACATAATGTGCTGATAACGGTGCCTTGGCACATGTATGTCACTTCTGTCATCTCTGTTACTATTGTTGAAATTCATTCCTGTTTGCAACCATCAGTACATGGAAACCTGCATGCCTTGCCTGGAAAAGGTTAGATTTGCCCAAGTTCCCACGGAAGGTTAGAAGCAGAATTGCAGTAAGGTCCTTCCTGGCCGGGGTTACCACGCACCTTCCTGCTGGGGGGCAGTGGTTGTCCCAACATTCTCAGGGGCCCCTTTCTGATGGTCAGTCTCACCTGTCAAGTTGGCCAGGCCATAGCACCCAGTTATTTAATCAAATAGTAATCTAGGTGTTGCCCTGAAGGTATTTTGCAGAAGTGATTGACATCTGCAATCTGTTGACTTTGAGGAAAGAAGATTATCTTCTATAATGTGGGTGGGTGTCATCCAATCAGGTGGCCTTAGGAGCGTGTCTTATTCTGCTCAGGCTGCCATAACAAGAGTCCACAGACTGGGTGGCTTAGACAGCAGAAGCATATTTTCACAGTTCTGGAGGCTGGGTATCCAAGGTCCGGTTGGATACCCAGTGCGGTTCCTGGTGAGGGCTCTCTTCCTGGCTTGCAGATGGCCACCTTATCGCTGTGTCCTCTTTGGTGTCTCTTTTCTTATAAGGGCACTAATCTCACCATGAGGTCCCCACCCTCATGACCTCTTCTAACCGAATTACCTCCCAAAGACTCCATTTCCATATGAATTTTGGGGAGAATGCAAACATTCAGTTCATAACAGAGCAAAAATTGAGGTTTTAGGAGAGGAAGCAATTCTGCTTCAAGACTGAAGCATCAGCTCCTACCTGCATCTTCTATCCCACAGATTTCAGACTTGCCAGCCCCCACAACCATATAAGACAGCTCCTTAAAATCTCTCTCTCTCTGCATAGTTAGCCTGCATACAGTCAGCCCTCTGTATCTGGGGGTTCCGCATCCACAGATTCAACCATCTGTGGATCAAAAATATCCCCCAAAACCCCCAATAAAAATAGCAATACAACAATAAAAAACAATACAAAGAAAAAAATATAGTAAAATAACTATTTACATAGTATTGACATTGTAAATTGTATGACATATATATTTTTAGACCCATGTGGAAATATTTTATTGTAGTTAATAACCAAGCAAAAGTATGCTTATTTTATTTGTAGACTCATAAGACATAAGTAATCTAGAGATGATTTAGAGTATATGGGAGGACATGCCTAGGTTATATGCAAATACTATGCCATTTTATATAAGGGACCTGAGCATCCCCAGATTTTGGTGACCTGGATCCCATCCCCCATGGAGACTGAGGAATGACTGTATGTCCCCTGTGGATTCTGTTTCTCTGGAGACCTCCAACTAATACATGCTTAGAGGTAGATTTTGAGTTAATAATTTTCTACCTTTCATATTCAGGCCAGGGGTCGCTTAAATCAGCTCAAATCAAGAAATTTGAAATATGACATTCTTGAGAAAACAGCGATCCTAGTTGCCAAAGCTCATTTTCTGATGGTATCAAACTCCAAACTCTCTGCCAGTTGCTCTTCTTGTTTTCTCATAAGAGGCTTACAGATTAAGGTTTCAGTGGTGTGGTTTATCGAGAATTGCTTTGGTCAACAGTGGTTGCCACTTGGTGTTCTAAGGAACGATATAATGGAGAATAGTCATCTCTTTATTACGCCTATTTCTTCATTCTCAATCCTTGCATTATTTTAGAAATTTAGAAAAAATGAGTTAGGAAAAAGAGAAAGGTTATCACAGCACTATTCACAATAGCCGAGATACGGAATCAAGCTAAGTGTCCATCAGTGGGTGAGTGGATAAAGAAAATGTAGCGTGGATACAAAATGGAATACTATTCAGTCGAAAAAAAGGAAGGAATCTTGCTATCTGTGATAACGTGGATGAACCTGGAGGACACTATATTAAATGAAATAAGCCAGGCACAGAAAGACAAATGCCACATGATCTCACCCATATATGGAATCCTGAAAATTTGATTTCCTAGAAATAGACAGTGGAATCATGTTTCCCAGGGGCTGGGTGGTTGGGGGATGGCAGGTTGGGGAGATATTGGTTAAAGGATATAAAATTTCACTTAGGAGAAGTAAGTTCGAGAGATCTATTGTACAACATGGTGACCATAGTTAACAATATATTTACCCCTGTTTTATAAGGTCTTGAAGGAAATACTGTATTGTTGAAAAATGCTAAGCAAGTGGATGTTAAGTGTTCTCCACACAAATGATAACTCTGTGAGGTGATGTGCATGTTAACTGGCTGGAACTAGTCATTCCACAATGTGTACGTACTTCAAAGCATCACGTCCTGCACAGTAAATACACACAATTTTATCTGTCAATTTAAAAAAATAAAATAATAATAAAAAAGATAAAGGCAAATGGAGGGTACGTCATGCACCTCTCAGGGATTCGCTGTCCTTCCATCTGCCCATATTTATCTGTGCTTCCAGACATTAATTCTCTATTCTTCTTCTTCAGGTTAAGGTGGATTGTTTGAAGTTTCATCTTTCATGGTGTATTTAGATACCATTTTTGAAGAAATGAAGGACAAATTGTTATTAATAATATTAACGATGCTTTATAGCGGTGCAGCTTTGTGCCTCAGAAACCACTTTCGTACGTCCGCTTTCAGTTCATGCTTCAAAATTTCTGTACTGCAGGGAAGGCTTTGTGCAGTAAACTCTTGACATTTACAAGTGATTTTTTTCCAGAAGCCTTCTCAAGTCTTCAAAATCAGCATGTATCATTTCCTCCATAAAATGGAACAAAATGCAACTGAGAGGTTTCAAGAATAACTTCAGACATGGTAAGTAGAGAGCGACCCTTTCTGCGGTGAGGAAGAAGCTCGATTCCCAGGCGCTGAGCTTGGAGCTGCGCTTCCAGGCCTGAGGCCCCGGGGAGCTTCGTGCTGGGACGGTGGCTCTCACTCAGTGTCTCAGTCCATTCGGCCACTGCCTTTCCCTGGCCACGTCCTGGGGCATCAATCACCTGTGACAGTCAAAACTGGAAAAGTTGCCTTTTCAAAGGTCTACGGCAGGCACTACAGATTGTCATGGCTTATTGTCAACATTTCCTCTCGATGTCCCTTTTGGCAGCTTTCTTAATTATTTATGGAAATATCTGCCAGTCGTCCCTGGACTTGCCCTCAGAATCCTCCTGTGACACAGTGTTCTAAGCAGCCACTGATCAAGTAGAATTGGTACAAGACTCGATCCCTCGTTGGCACTCTGGTGCTCTGCTATCATTCTGCCACTCATGTGATCAGAAGGTTTTACACGACTTACTCAGGCTCAGAGAACTGTAGGACGTCAGAATGGAAAGCACCCTTAGAGATGGAGAACGCTCTCCTCACTAATGGATGGAAACTCTGGACAGTGACATAGATGGACAGGGGGTCTGTGACTCAGGACCAGACCTGGACTTTCCCGCCCAGCAATATCCTAACATTATTAATGAGCTTTCCAAAGAAGGGCAGAGAATCTCCTTGTTCTCCCTGTTCTTAGTTAATGATAAAATTACAAAAGTCAAAGTCAAAAGGATCCTTAATGCTCACCTGGTCAACTTTCCAACCACTGTCGTCATTGTAGGAATAGTTTCTCGCATCAGGGAGATCTTTGCCAAGAACCCTTTCTGCTGGGGTTCTAATTGAATTAAAATTCTTCTTTCCTTCTTCAACAATTGGCCCTAGTTTTTCCCTGTACATGAGCCCCACGAACTGGTTAATGTATTATCTTTCACTGGGGGATAGAAGTTTAATTTAGTTAAATGCATTGATCTCCAGAAGGCTCTCACAACGCAAATCAGAAGGCGCCATTCTGAGAGCATCATCGTGGTGGGTGGGGGATGCTTTGAGGCAGATGGATGTTTGGCGGGGAACTTTCATGTAGCGCTGTCTGGACAGCTGTTGTTTCCTGCACACAGGGCTGGCCTGCTACTCTTGGGGAGCATGGAGACTCGGCGGGATGTCTGCAGCTGAGAGCCACAGACCAGGCTGCTGTCACACAGGCTTCCATGGAGGTCCTCCACCTGTCATCCAGATGCGTCACCTTAAAGTATTTTCCAAGGGTGAGAATGGCTTCCTCTAGGCTTGTGAGCTTCTCCCCATTTGCATTTTGACTGATGGTGATTTTTCCCCACAATGTAAGCCATTGGACATGAAGAGTGTGCTTTCCGAGGGCACTTTGGAACCGATTGTTTGCCATCGGTTTTGACAAAGCTACATATTATTGGAAATACCAAAGGAGCAGCTCCGTTCTCCACTATAACTCAGGGAGCATATTAGGCACTGAAATTCTAATGCCTCATTTTCATGACAAACGATGCAACAAGAGCCCACAATGGCTGCCATGAATCTCTGTTGCTGACTGCGATCGCCACAGGAGAAGGAAAGCGCCGAACATTTAACCTCTCTGCTCCGGCACGTGGTTGCCCGAGGCACGGGGGGGATAGCTGACCACACATTAAGGCTGTCGTTCACATGGCTTTGGTGCCCTAATAACTTTGAGGGGACCGATTCTAAAGCTCAGGGACACGTCAAGAACTAGGACTACAGCAGTCACACCCGACATTGCCCTGAACACAGGGGCCTCGGCGAAGGATTGATTGACAACCACAGGAGTGAGAGTCCCGCTGAAGCAAGAACGTTCATCATGGTTCAGGATGGCTCTCTGGGGGCTCTCTTAGAGCATCAGAAGGTTTACAGACAGTTTGGAAGCCTTCATGTCACTCACTTGATATGCAAATGGAAACACGAGTCAATGTTTATATCAATCCTGGAGGTCCCCAAGTACACTCAGCCTTAGTTGTGACACTTTTCACTATGGAGCAGAGCTCAGAAGGGAAAACAGGCTAACTTGACCCTCACACAGGAGACTCCAGCAACTAAAATACAAGGAGCTTGTGTTAGTAGAGGATGTGTGTGTGTATTGGTGTGTGTGTGTGTGTACTGGTGTGTGTGTATATATATATGGAGACAGAGAGAGAGAGAGGAGGGAGAGGGGGAGGGAGGGGGCGAGGGGGAGAGAGAGAGATTCATTCTAAGGAATCGGCTTATGTGATTATGGAGGCTGACAAGTCCCAAGACCTGCAGGGTACGTCAGCAAGCTGGGGACCCAGGAGAGCTGATGGGGTAGCGCCAGTGAGAGTTTGAAGGCCCGGGAACCAGGACAGTTGATGGTGCAGCTGCAGGGTTAGAGCCCAAGAAGAGTCGACGTTTCAGTTTGAATCCAAAGGCAGGAAAAAACTGATGCCCCAGGTCGAAGGCAGTCAGGCAGGACGAATTCCTTCTTATTTAGCTTTTTTGTCCTCTTTCGGCCTTCACTTGATTGCATGAGGCGAAAGACGTCTGTCAGGAGAAAAAGTCTCAAACCTGCCTCTCTGACCAACTAAGAGCAAGGGCTTTCACGGTGGCTCTGGAGTGCGGGCCAGGTCACGTGGGGCACCGCAGGGGCTTCAGGTGGTCTGACGCAAGAACCAGCTGTTGGCGATGGACGGCGAGTCCTGGGGAGAGGCTAGTTAAGCCTGGTTAGTTTCACTGGTAAAGCCCGAGGGAACAAGACGACTCAGGGAGCGGTCATCTTGCAAGGCCGGTTACAAGACGAGGACGCCTCCCTCGCCGACATTGCTCAGGGGCTCCGGCACCGTCGTCACAGCCTCAGCTCTCTCCTGGGATGCACCTGCTTTTCTCCATCGCCGCCGGACCCTGGCAGCACCTGGGAGCAGCCGGCAGAGGAGACCGTGGAGCGGATCCAGATGGGCAGAAAGCACGTCCGTCGTATCCCAGCTCCGCTCCATGGCTTAGCGGAACTTACCAGATTCGATTAAAGGATTTTATGTTTAGCTTGTTGGAGAGGGGGATTAAGCAATAAGGAGCTTTCCCTTCCTGGGACCTTCAGACTCGTCACCAGAGGAGAGCAGCGCTGCGGCGTCTCGGCTGCTTCTCTTGAAATGCCAGGGTCTTGTCCTTCATTTGTATTAATGAGATCAGTCAAAAGCGATTAAGCCTTCTGTGGATTTGCAGCCCACGAACTATTGAATATAAAAGCTGGAAGGGAGTTTAGAAAGAATCTCAGTCCAAAACCTCATTTTATAGATATTAGAACCAGAGAGGTTAACTGACCTGCCTGAGGTCACACAGCAAGTTCCAGGCAGAGCACTGAGGAGAACTCAGGTCTCTTGTTTCCTGCATTAGCTGTACTTTGTGTCTTCTGTGGCCCCTAGAAATGGAGACTGAACCACAGGGACGAGAAGGGGAGGAGGGCATGAGCTGAGCACCTTCCACTGTGATGTCTCTGCTCTGGCTCCGCCACGTGAGATGCGTGGACTCCGAGCAGCGAGCGGCTCTGACATTTTGCCAGGGGATGCTGCGGCCGTGTGGGGCCTGGGGAAGTTACGGGGTGATGAAACTGGAGCGGGAGGAAAGGGCACTACGGAAATGTGATGGAGAAAATGCTCCTTGGTGGCCGGTCCTCCAGGCAACGCGGATCTGTGTTTTGTGTCTCTGGCCCCATAAAAATGGAGCCGGGACAGTGAGAACACCCTGGACGAGGACAGACCTCTGTCGGACTGGCCCGGGGTCCTTCCTCTGCAGAGCAGACGCCGTGGGATCCAAGAGCTGCAGAGCAGGGAGGGACGCGAGGCCAAGGGTCACGGCAGGTCAGGGTCTGAGGTGGGACTCGACTGCGGGTGCCCTGCCTCTGTGTCGGCCCCCGCGCCCGGGCTGCTGTGAGCAAAGACTCCCACTGGACGGAGGGGCTGGCGAGGCCGGCGCCAGCAACCTGAGGTCCTCACGCGTGTGGGAAGGTCTGTGTGTCTCGGGCTTATCTCTTGAGACGGTGACAATTTCCTCCATTTCTGATTGTGTGAAGATCACGGCCGCTGGGGCATGGTTATGAACAGACAGCACCTGCTTGGCTGGAAGCAGGTTGACTCTTGGCGGGGGCAGGCAGGAGGCAGTGTTCCGGGAGCATGGCTCACTATGGAGGGTAGGACAGGGGACGTCCAGGAGTAATGAGGTGTCCCACAGGCAGAAGGAACGGGGACTATTTGGAGACACAGGCAGCAGCCAGTGAGTATCAAGAAGGTCTGGGAGCAGCACCAGCCCAGGCCGGGGCTCAGGAGCTGTGCGCAGCCCTCCTGCAGGTCGCTCTGTCGTCTCGATGAGAGGCGGCGAGAGACAGATGCGGGTCCCGGCTGCTCTGGCCTCACTCTGTCCCTCTTTCCTTCCCGATGGGCTGACTTCAGGCCCAACAGCAGAGGCAGAGGCAACCGCCTTCCATGTTCCCACAATCACACGAGATCTGATTCCTATACTAAATTTCTTTTTCTATACCACTCATGTCTCCGACTGAACACTAACCAGTATGTGTTGTTACTAAGTCATTTTACAGCTTGTGCCACGCGTGGAAATTTTATTTCACTACTTTAGGGTATTATTCCCCCTTTAGATGTCACTTTCAAGGCTTTCGGCATGAAGTATGACCCTTCCTTTTTCCTTCCGGTTGGCTGATTTTTATTTATTAATTTTATTATATGTTGGAGGAGGGAGGCTCTGTGGTCTATTTCCCTCTTTCTTTCTCTCTCTCTCTTTTTGCCCAGAAGCCCAAGAATGAGTTTCTCAGGGTAGATCTGCTCCCCTGTCCTTCCTGCGTTCTCCGCACAGCGCAGGTGCCCAGCGAGTGCTTCTTGCGCTGACGAGGACTCTCCGAAGCGAGAGCCCCTGCCCATCTGCACTGAGTAGCCGTGGGCACAAATACATCCACACGGAAGGCTCGGCTCACCGGAGTCTCTGAGCAGACGCTGCTCAACGCAAGCAGGATCGCAGGACACCTTCTCACCAGCAAGTAGGTGCCCGGACTTTTCTTATTCTCTTGGGTCCAATATCCAATTTGCTGGGGGTGATCGATTTGTTGCCTGGAATCCATACAGACAATCTGAAATTGCACTAAAAGATCATCTATTTAGGGCCAGGCGCGGTGGCTCACGCCTGTAATCCTAGCTCTCTGGGAGGCCGAGACGGGCGGATTGTTTGAGCTCAGGAGTTCGAAACCAGCCCGAGCAAGAGCGAGACTCCGTCTCTACTAAAAATAGAAAGAAATTAATTGGACAACTACAAATGTAGAAAAAATTAGCCGGGCATGGTGGAGCATGCCTGTAGTCCCAGCTACTCGGGAGGCTGAGGCAGGAGGATCGCTTGAGCCCAGGAGTTTGAGGTTGCTGTGAGCTAGGCTGACGCCACGGCACTCACTCTAGCCAGGGCAACACAGTGAGACTCTGTCTCAAAAAAAAAAAAAAAAAAGATCATCTATTTAACCTTAAAATGTTGCCACTAATGAAAATATCCTGATTGTGTCCTCTTTATCAGATTGGACTCCCTGGACACACCACCTGTCTCAGCCGGGCCTGCGCCGTCCAGTGCCCCGTGCGCTGGAGCAGGCGGCCTGTCTGAGTGGTACGAGGAGAGGATCTGTCCTGTAACCACATCCTCATCCCCGCCCTTCCGCAGCTTCCCTTTCGCTCAGTGGCCCGTGCCTGGCTTTGCATCGGGCACTGAGGCAGGAGCTTCAAAGGACTCTTGGGATTACAAATAGCAGAACATTTAACTCAAACTCATTTGAATGATTTAATGATTTATTGAGCCATGTAACTGGGAAAACAATCGATCAGCAGATTGGATGTTAGGCCTGGTCCAGTGAGGTTTCTGTCTCCCTTTCCCTTAGCTTTGCCCCTCTACGTGACGTCTCTCTGGGGACTGGGTTGCCTCATGGACACGAAATGGCTGCTGGTAGCAATCAGGCCAACATGCTTCCTTGGGCATATGCAGCAGGAGTGAGTGTAGCTTCCCTGTGACACAGGAATGTGTCACACATAATTCCTGACCTTCACTCTGACTGGGTCATACCTGAACCAGCAGTGGGGAAATGCCGCGTGCTGGTCGCCTAGGCCCAAGTTAGGGGCCCAGTACCCTGGCAAGGGAGATGCTGTTAACGGACTGGGAGAGACCAATCAAGACTCCTTGACTGGGCTGGGCATGAAGTCAGGGTTCCCACATTGCATGGCTGTGAGACAACAGGGGAGAGCTGGAATGCATGCTGGACAGGCAATCGTGACTTCTACTAGATAAGGATTGGGACTTGAGTCGGGCAGTAAAGAGTGGATAGGATTTAGACACGGCAAATTACGCAACAGTCCTAAACCTGCCTGTCCAGCAAGAACCCAAGGGCAGACACCTTTCCATGAAATTTCCATCCCCCTAAGGTTGTTCAGGCAGCACGTCATCGTGGGCAAGTCACAGCTAAGCAGAAGCCGAGGTGACGGAGAGCAGGGGGCGCAGGCGCGGGAGGAACAGAGTGACAAAACTGGATGGCTCTTTGGCTGAAACAATGCCATTTTTTCCCCTCCAGAACATTATTTTGACTGGCCAATTACATGCTGTAAGATCAGATTGAATTCCATGAAGAAACACTTGGATGGAAATAATTGCAGGTAGAGTCGTTTTATTAGTATTCCTGAAGACCCCTGATGAGGAATAATGATGGTAAATCATTAATAGGTATTTTCGGCTGCTTTAAAAATTAAATCTGTTCCACAACGTGTTTCACAATTTTATAGCCATTATGCAGAGCCCTTTGGGATGTTCTCATAAAAGGCATTCCATAAATTTGATCTGTCCTTGTATTGCATTACATTTTACAGCGATAATCTGGCATTCTAGAAAGCTCCAAGGCATCATCTCCTTCAGAAGGAGCCATGAAGGAAAGTGCAGGAGAACGGAAAATCGTAGGTTCTGCGCAGGGAGCCGCCATCCTTCCTCAGGGCGCCATGAGGAAAGGGGTCAGCTGTGATCAATGTTTTCTGGAGAGATTCATCCCGCTGTTACCTGAGGCTTCCTGTGGAATCTTTCTGAGTATGTGTCTTCCTCGGTTGTCCTCAACAGGGTCTCCTCTGTGAAACAGTGTCTGGCAGGGGCTGCCCTTGCGTCCTTGCGCTGGGACTGGGGGCTGGGGTGGGACGGGCCCAGCACAGAGGTGGGGGGGTGACGCATCCTGTGTGCTCCGCCGGCTGTTTGCCGCGTCATTGCCACCTCACCGCTCTGTTTCTGTCGTGACCGTGACGCTCCACAAACCTCTCCGGGCATTTGTAATCTCAGAGACAAAACTTACAGAACACTCACGAAGGGAAGGGAAGGGCAGGGGCGGGAGCTCCCTAATTTGTAGCACCATTGAGGTTTTTCGATCATCTAAGCACCGTTTTAAATGTGGGTTGGAAAGTCCAAGGGGAGTCAGTGGCATCGTATAGTTCTAGCCAGAGGGCCCTGAGACGCTGCTGCGCAGAAGACTTGGAAATGGAGTCATGTAAATTCGAAGCCTGATTTATACATCGGTTCTTGGGGCTGCAGTGGCCGCAGAAGGGCCTCAGCCTCTGCCCAAGTTGCTCCGGCTGCGACTAACAGGACAATGAGTGAAAGGAAATGGGAGAGGTAAGAAATCCGTGGGAGGGACGGATCATTTCCCGAATCTTAAACGCTTTGTGGAACAAGGCCTGGAGTTTACAACTGGGGAATTTGCACCCTGTTAAATGTTATGGGTGGCAGAGAACGAGTGGGTCTTACATAACTTGACACGCATTATCTGGGCCGTGCCAACACGCAGGGGGCTTGACTGGGCGCCGTAGCTGTCGTGTCCTACATCACTGTTCCCCCATACCCTGGTCTCTCTGTCCTGGGCTCACAGAAGACTGTATTCCCCAGGCCCCCTGCAGTGAGGCAGGGCCACGCGACCACTTCTAGTCAACGAACTGTGAGCCGCGGTGAGGTGCGTCGCTTCCCAGCTGACACTGTGGCCCCTGAGCTTTCTGTCATCTCCTGGTCCAAGAACAGGGGCCTCGTGCCGGTTGGTGGAGCAAGAAGACCGAGGCCACAGAGACGGCTGAGTCCCGCGCGGAGGACGGCTGCCCCCGGGTGCTGCCCACACGCACAGTGGGTTTTGTACAAAAGGCAAATACATTTTTGTTGTGTTAAGCCATGGAGATTTTGGAATTTATTTTTTAACTTCAACATAGCCTAGCTTATCTTTTTTTTTTTCTTTTAATTTTTAATTATTATGGGTACACAATAGTTGTGTATCTTTGTAGGGTCCATGCAATGTGTTGATACAGGCACACAGTGTGAGTTAATCAAATCAGGGTAACTGGGGTGTCCATCACCTCGTAGCCTAGCTTATCTTGACTAATGTAATAGCTGAGCATCATTTGAGGTAAAAATTTTAGAAAAAGTACATTCTCAACCGACTGTATAAAGTAGCTTTGTGAAAACTTGACTGGAGTAATAGCTAGTTCTTACTTATTTCCAAGACTTCTGAGCAACAAAGGGGCCCTAGCGTCTTGGAGGGGTAAAACACCCACCACGTGGGTGCCTGGAGGGCTGGGTGTGCTCAGGGCGCCCCTGCTTTTCACCCTGAGATGGACACAGACTGACGGAGCGTAGCCCTGGCTCCAAGTGTCGTTGGCTAACAGGCGAGGACAAGAGGGCATGGCTGGCTTCAGAGGTCAGCTCACGCCGTGGCACATTTGAAGGGCGTTGGCAGGGAGCTCTGGGAGCCCAGGGCAGGGGCACTCAGCCCCTGGCAAGAACATCTGGCAGCCAGGGGACCCTCTGAGGTCTCGCCGCATTTGTGGATCAGTGTTTGACATGAGTGGCGCTCCAACAAACGATGAACACACAGAACCAGACAGATGGAACTGTTTGGAACTTCTTGAGGTAGGCAGATCCCTTTCTTTTGGCTATTATTATAATCAGTGAAAATAATTGAAATGCTTGTAAATCAGCATGGACCTGCTAGGCCATGGGGCTCAATAGAGCGGCAACTTAGACCACAGCCTGATCTGCTGCAGTGACTTTCACTGCCTGGGGCCTCATTCAAAACTGGCAGCCTTGTTACCTGTTATCCCTTAAAGGGACCAGAATAGGATGCCCCAGAGTGCATATGTTGCTCCCCCAAACCAAGAGGCTCACCAGGCACCATGTGTCTTTCTTTACGTGAGCAGTGCAAGGTGTAGCAACTTGGTTCTTACCTTAGAGGTGATAGGCTGACATGCTTCATATTACTGGCACTCTAGAACTGTGTGGTTCAGTACAGCAGTCATTAGCCACATGGGGATATAACAATGAAACAAAATAAAATAAAAGTTTAGTTCCCCAGTTGTGCTAACCACATTTTAGAGATGCTAAGAGTCACACGTGGCCAGGGCTACTGTGTTGGATAGCCCATGTACAGAGCATTTCTACCACTGCAGAAAGTTCTATTGGACGGTGCCAGACAGGTCGATGTAGCAGGACTCTGAACCTTCATGGGGTTTATCTCCCACTCTCGGGCACACATGTGTCTTACTAGGTACGGGACCTGATGCCGTGATGCCCTGCAGCCTGGCCCTTCGGATCTGGTTTCCGTACAGCTACGTGGACACCTCCACGTGCCACTGCACCATGGCGTTCCACAAACAGTGCATGACACATCCTCACTCCGCTCTGCTTTCTCAGAGGCTGCGCAAGCACGCACAAGTACAATCCAAAGTGCAGTGAAGTTAATGCCTCTGGGGAAATGCTCAACTAATGGTGGATGGAAGTCGGTGGGTAAATAACCCAACCTCCCCATCCTGCGATGATACAATTCTACATGGTTCTTAAGTAATCCCCACTGGGTTTGAGCTCCATTTGCGTACAGTAGTAATCAGATCAATGACTTAAATTTTATTCCATGAATCACTTAACCCACGCCCTCATTTTTGTTTCTTGGCCTCAGCACCCAAAATAAACTACCTGCCCCAAATTCTAGGTAATTGAATAGAGTCTAATAAAGGGACTGTTTACAAAGGTGATGTCATGGTTTGGGGACATCAACAGTGGGCCCGGCAGCAGCAGCAGAGCTATCACCACCCTTGGTCAAGGGGCAAGCGGAGGAACAGTTGTCTGAACCTGGAGATGATGGCAGTGGAGGGAATCGGCTGCCAAGAGCTGTAGCCATTGGTAAAGGACACAGATGGCCACGGCAACCTGGTGTCAGGAAAGCCAGGGAGTAACTGCTCCAGCCTTACTCTCCTTTCACTTTCTGGTCTCCTGACAGTGCCGCCCCCCTGGTTGAGCCCACCTGGAAGGCAGAGGGCCCTGGAGCCTGTGGCAGCACTCAGAGGCCAGCCTCTCGGGCCACGGGGCAGGTGGGAGTGGGGAGTTGGTCTGGGTGGTTGGGGGAGGCATCAGTAGAAAATCCCAGCAGCAGAGGATTTGAGGATTCTTAGAATAATGCTACATCCCCCATGGGCATTTTCAGAAGTGTTCTTAAACAGGAAGAGGGAGATGTGGAGTTACACCGGGAGCTCACAGGAGTGCTTACTCGGGTGACCATGGCCGTGTGCCGCGGAGCGGAAGAGGCAGAGAGCTGCTGTGTTACATCGTTAGCCCTGAGCCTGAATCATCACCTCTCGGAGCCTTGATTCCAGGTGAGTTTGGGGGCAAGATGTCGTGGGAAGGAGAGGCTTGGGTTAGGGTTAGGGTTAGGCCAATTCCAGGGGGGGCATGTGCCCTGAAGCTGATTCCGTGGGAGTGACAACATTGGGGATGTGCTGAAAAGAAACCAGAGGAGAACTTCCGGCTTATTTCTTAATTTCACCTGACATGAACCCTTTAGAGACACTCCTGACACAAGACACATTCTTTAAGGCAAATGGAAGTAACTGCGAAGTATCTAAAGATTGACTGATGGTTTGTGGTGTTAACCTAAACGACAGGATGAGGCTCTCAAAAAGAAAAGCTGTTTATTTGGGAACAGGGCATTGCAGTGGGAACGGGCATGTCAGGCCATGGTAAACTACGTGCAGATTCAGGGAGGAAAAGGGAGACAAAAGTCTTTTTTAAAAAATGAGGAGGATCCCATAATTACTTTGAAATAATTATTCTTGGCTACACATATCAATAACGAGGTCTGAGGCTGGGCAGGCAGCTGCTGGGCAGATGTCCTTGCAGAAGTGCTTTTTGTGTAAGGATGCGATTCCCGTTGTGAAAGATTTTGGTTTTTATGGTTTTTATTTTTTTGTTACCAGGCTTGAGAGCCCTCTTCATGGCCTTCCCAGCTCTGTATGTCAGGGTTTTCTTAACATTAGTGACTCCATTCTGATCCTGACGGCTTCCCCAGTGGATTAGTTGGCCCCTTGCTTCTCCCTGTACTTTTGTTGGTTATCAGAATGTCTTTCCTGCACCGTTCTATTACAACTTCCTTGATGATGTGGATTTGTCTGGCTCATCTTTGCACCCTCGGAAGCACCTGGCACAGGGCCCGGTGAATAACGTGTGCCGTAAATACTCCTGAGGGACACCGGACTCTCCGCGAGCTGCTGCTGTGGCCCGCTGTGCACACATCCAGTAATAACCTGCAGGAAAATGAAAGAAGACAGAACTTGAGTCTGTCCGTTGGTTTCCTGACAGCAGCTCTGCTCCTCGGATCGGGGGAAAGTTGAAATTCTTGGCGATGTGGGGGTCTGGAGATTATTGTCAGTATTGGAAGAGGTCCAGTGTTGTCTTCAAAGAGTCCCTGGGGCACATCTCACCCTCTCTAAGGGGCCAGTACTGTGGTCAATACAGACTGTCTTGTGAAACTAATCTGAGCTGTTCCACGTCTGATTTTTTCCTATTCTCTTTAGTTTCTGCTTGGGCTGTGCTTCTGGATTCATATTTCCCTCAGAAAAGCTCTTCGTACCTTCTGGAGAGTGACTCTTACTCCACTGTCTGCTCCTGGGACTTCTAACTGGATTAACTGGGAGTACCCACCCACCTCTGACTCACACGTGATTGATGCCACCTCTCCCCAGACTCGTCTTGCGAGGCCAGATGGTTGGAGTCTCAGAGCTGGGTCCCCATTTTCCTAATTCCTTGAGAGGTGACGGCCTGAGGAACTCAGTAGATGTCGAGCTGTTTGTCATTCTCAGCTCTGCAGCAGGTGCAGTTAACTGGGGAGGGAAGCCAGGAAGTTCATTGCCACGCTAGGTCAGGGGCTCCAGCGGTCTATGGTGGGAAGGGTGGCCGTGGGGGCTTGCTCAGTGAGTCCCTGTTGGCAGGTGAAGAGTAGGGAGCATCTAAGGACCCTAAACTTCTGGCTGTCCCTGCTTGTGTCTGGCCCCCACTGGCTCAGGTCTCTAGAAATCTTTGCCAGGAAACTAGACAGTGTTCATAGTCCTAACTTAACTGACTCTTAGGGTTTTCATGTGTATAATGTGGAGGGGATTCAATGATCTCTCAGGTCTTTTATGCCTTTTAAGATTCTGTGATTTCTTTGCAGCCCACACCTGGTTCTCTGCCTTCTTCCATGGAATGGCATGAGCCCTTATCTGACGGAAAAGGCACGCGTTGGCAAGGAAGTGCTCTGGGAAGAGCTTTGCTTATACACCCTCAGAAGGAGGAAGGTAGTCTCCCATGGGCAGGAATGCACTTTAAATGTATTAGAGCTTGTCATGTCCTGGAAAGGTGACAAATGAGATTTAGTGATGTTCCTGATGACTGACGCTGTGGTTGAGAATGCCGCTGTAAAGAGCTTTCTCCAAAGCCTGGAGACAGATAATTATTATCTTCTGAATTCAAGACCTCCAAGAATGAAAGCTTAAAAATGCATGAATAAGCTTTGCTTTTGCCCTGATTTGATGGGGCAAGAGGGAAAGAATCCTCAAAATGGATGACTATGTTTTACCATAAGGTAGGTGAAATCTCAGTGGAAGGCAGAGTCTCTGCCCGTCGCCACTGCACTCTCACACTCACGCACACGGAGATGCCGCTGCGAGGTCAGTGTGCAGCGAGCCCCTTAGGGAACTGAGACAGCTGCAGCATTATCATCCGGCATTGTCTAACGGGGGAGAAGCACAGCACGGGGCTTTGCTGTCACACGGATTCAGATTTGAACCCAGGCTCTTATACTGATTTGCTGTGTGATTTTGAGCATGTTATTTAGCTTATATGAGCCTCAGTTTCTGCACCTAGAAAGTGGGCATAATAATACTCATTTCATAGAATTATTGTTGTATGGGTTTATATATTTAGCCAACATTTACTGACTGCATGTATATTATGTACCAGATACAGGCACTGGGTGATTCTATATATGCTATTCCACCTAAAACACCAAGGCTCTACGTGACTTGTTCCTTGTATCTCTCTCTGTCTCTGTCTCTGTCTCTTTCTACTTCTAGCCCATCTATTTTAGCTTTCCATACACCCACCCATCCATCCACTCATCAACCCATCCATCCTCCCATCCATCTACTTGTTCTAAATGCTGGAGACACCATGACTAATGAGATAAAAATGCCTTGAGCTGGTAGTCAGGACACCAGTGTTCCGCCTGCTCTGCCACAGAGACAGTGCGTTTAGTGACTGAGAACACTGATGTTGGATCCAGAATTCCTGGGTTTAAATCTTAGCACTGTCACTTACTAGTCACGTCATCCGTGGGCAAGTTATTCAATTGCATTGCATCTCTGTTTCCCGTCTGTAAAGTGGAGAAGATGATAGTGATAATTCTCGGAGTTAATGATGCACAAAGTGTTTAGAGTGACACCTGGCATGTAACACCTGCCTGCCGTGTTATGAGGAGACCCTGGGCCCCTGCGCCAGTAGATCCAGATTGGGGTTTTAAATGAGGTTGACCTGGGTTCGAAACCTGGTTTCTCTATTTGCCAGCCCTGAACTCTTGAGAAAATTATGGTACTTACATTTTCAGAGCTTCAGTTTTCTCAATTAGGGATTTTGCCTATTTACGGCTCAGAAATTGACAGCACAATCTAGAGGAAAAAGCATAGGTTCTAAAGTAAGCAATCCTGGATTTGAGTGTTGGCTCTAACTTCTGTGATCTTAATCAAAATGCTTGGACAGATCATCTGAGGGTTTTTTCCCTGTAAAGTGGTAACAATAATTACATATCTCACAGATTTTATAGTGAAAATAAAGCAAAACAATATATTTGAAACATGTGTCAAAGTATGAAGCACACCACAAATTCTAATGTTTAGAAATGTCGTGGTTCCTTTTCCTGCAGCTGTGGGTGAAGTAAAGATAAGACCCCAGGAGCTTTGGCCCAGTGGGCTAACCCCTGGTCTTGACTCTGTCTGGGATGTGATTCCCCAGCAGAGGTGCCTGCAATCCAGGGCCCATGACAGTGTGCCAGAAAGGTCCTTCTTGGAGGACCAACTTTCCTCAAAGGTTTGGAAAAGTCCATTCTTTTATATTAACTACCATGGAGTGGAATATACATTATTCATGAGTGGTTTTTTTTTTTTTACATTAAAATATGAGACTTTAAGAAAGATTTGTGATTGTGGTGAGCTGCTTCTGGTTTTGTCTCCAGAAAACCATCATCTCAAATCACTCTCCTGTGATTGGTGGTATTTTGGTGAAAGAGTTTGGGAAGTACTGACATTAGTAGTTCACCACAATTAGCAAGTTTTCTCCCTGAATTGTAGACGTTATGCACTGTTTCATCATAAGAGTAGGGTGTGCTTTCCTTGAGGTCTAGAAACTGTCTTAGAGAGAAAACTCTATCAGCCAGGATAACCTTGACAGTAAGTCACAAACAATCCCCAGCTCACGTTGGCTAGTGCAACAGGGAATTTATTTTCTCATACACTGGAAGTCAGAGGAAGGGCAGCCTCTGGGTTTGAAGATGAATTATGTCATTAGGAGCCCAAGCTTCTTTCCAAATGCTTTACTCTGTAGCACAGTTGGTGACAGTGGCTACCTGCTCCCTTATTTCCACCCAGCAGGTCGGGGCTGGAGGCAAATCGTCAAAGTGTGAACCTGAGACACTTCTCACCAACCACAGGATAGAAATCCTGGGTTGTGTCTCCACCTCTAGCCCAGTAGAGTCAGGGCCACCACATGAGTGTGTGCAGGTGAGCGTGCAGGGAAGGAAGAGGGCGGGATGCATGTCGGGGAGACAGTTGTCAGCATCTGCTTCACATGTCCTCCAGGGAGACAGAGTAAATGACCTCTCAATGCCTTGTCTAGGACTTTAGGGATTTTTCTCTCCAAGTGACTTTTGGCCTATGGTCCTAATACAAAGTTGGTCACTGTGGTTGTGATGTCAAATACCTTGATTTCTGGCTTATTTTGCTGTAATTTCCATCACTCAGAAGTTCAAGGAGACAATGAGAGGAAATGTTATTCTGAGAACAATTTATGAGCTCACTGAGAGCAGAAAGAACCTGGGGAAGTTGCTTGTGCCTTGTGAAATTCACAGAAGCCAAGAGAAGGCGTCGCCAGACATCTGCCTTAGGAAAAGCTTAGGGAAGCCGACTTCAAGTTTGAGGAAGAGATCTGTGTGATCACTAGGTCAGAGACTTAATAACATATATCTCAAGGGAAAGAAGAATGATAGAAACTTGACATTCTGGCATCATGATTGTGAGAGGAAACATGGCATTATGCAGAGTGCGGGCCTTGGAGTCACTTTTCATCCTGAACCTGAGCTCTGCACCCTTCCAGTTTTCTCCTCTGTAAAGTAGGAACAATACCCACTTCTTAGGAGAATTAGAGAGAATGTATGTTAAGTTCCAACAACATGTGGATGATGAAGAAATGGTAGTTCTTAATATTATTGATCCTAAAAAGTAAGAAAAGGGAAATATATCTAAAGAAATTTATGCATACTTTTTAATGCAATAAAAATTTTAATAGCACATGTTCATGAGTCAGGGAAGGGCACAAAATCCAGAAAGAATCTGAAAGAATGACTTGAATTTTTTAAAAAACAGTGTCAGTACAGGCCAAAATGCTATGAAAAATGTTTAGGATATCAAAAAGGCTTTTAAAGAAAATCTGTGCTTGGAGTATGACGAGGAACAACAGCAGGACAGACCCATGGCTTAGCTGATGGTAGCAGATGGCAGAGGACAGGGGAGGCTACGAGGTCCTCACTGCTGTATCTGCTTCAAGCTGGGAAGGAAACAGCAAACACCAGAAAGAAGCAGAAAGAACAAGATGGGTGAGAGTCAGTAGGCAATGTCTGACCTGCTTTAGATGAGGGTATCTGCAAACCCAGGAAAATTATATCCAGGGAACAGAGAAAACTTGAAGGACAGTCAATTGGCCAGTTCTCGAGATGCTTCCAGTTAGGCCATTCACATTTGTTTATTGGCTTAAAGATGGAAAAGCAAATGCTCCTCAAAGTGCAAGTCCAGTGAAATTAATGTGTGGGCGTGCCTGCTTAAGTACATTCATAATCTTACACACACACACACACACACACACACACACTTATACACACATATATGTGTAATATATATATAAATGTAGTTA
>NW_012151796.1:274771-285812 GCF_000956105.1 Propithecus coquereli
CAGGACAGACCCATGGCTTAGCTGATGGTAGCAGATGGCAGAGGACAGGGGAGGCTACGAGGTCCTCACTGCTGTATCTGCTTCAAGCTGGGAAGAAAACAGCAAACACCAGAAAGAGGCAGAAAGAACAAGATGGGTGAGAGTCAGTAGGCAATGTCTGACCTGCTTTAGATGAGGGTGTCTGCAAACCCAGGAAAATTATATCCAGGGAATAGAGAAAACTTGAAGGACAGTCAATTGGCCAGTTCTCTAAATGCTTCTAGTTAGGCCATTCACATTTGTTTATTGGCTTAAGGATGGAAAAGCAAATGCTCCTCAAAGTGCAAGTCCAGTGAAATTAATGCGTGGGCGTGCCTGCTTAAGTACATTCATAATCTTACACACACACACACTTATACACACATATATGTGTAATATATATATAAATGTAGTTAAAAGCCAATAGACATCCTAAACCACATGATAAACTTGAGTTTAATCTCCCCAACTATAGCCTTCCCTGTTCTTCTTCACTAATTTTCTGATTGGTTCTCCTCCCCTCTCAGGAAGAGAGAGGTGAACACAATACTCAATCCAGAAAGAACTTTTAGAACCTTTCCAGCGCAGACTATTCTTTTGTCCTTCAGCTTCCGGTTTGGGCTGCCTGGAACTCACTATGCAGATTTCCTCTGGCTGGGAAGTGCCTGTATTTTGGATCCATGGCTATGCCTTATTCTTCCACCACAGCTTATGACCCATATTTCAATCCTTTAAGCAAATAGAAATGCCTTCACGGCAATCCTTCTGGGGGGCATTTACCCTTCAGCTTGGGCACAATCGGGAACCAAGGTGCTTATCTCCAAAGGATATAAGAGCAGACTGATAGAGCAAAGGTATCAGATTATCTATCTACCTATCTACCTATTTTCCTATCTAATCTACTGGGAGAGACAGAGAGACAGGGACAGAGACACAGAGGCACACACACACACACACACACGAACACAGAGAGAAAGTGTGCTAAGCACTGGGTTTACCTTTGACACACAGTAGTATCTCATATACTTTTGGAAAATAAATATTGCTCAAGTTGCTCTATATAATATGCCAAGTGGCAGAATATAAAAAAGCATTTACTCCTGGATTTAAAAAATAATTAAATTGGGTTAATACCTTGATTAATTGAAATACTGTTGACATTTGGATTTTTTTGGTTAACCCAAGGATTAGAATCATTAATTTTTTCTTTCTGCAAATTCTATTTACTCTCCACCACACAATGGGCACTATCTAAGGTGCTGGAAATGCAGCGGGGAGCAAAAGAAGTCCTTGTTGTTGTGGCTCTCATTTTCAGTGGAAAGAGAGACACAAAACAAAGAAAGAAAATAAAGAAGGGAGGAGATGGCCAGGGCTGGTGTGGGGAGGGGTTGCCTTTTTATGTGGAGTGATCGGGAAAGGCGTCAGTGACAATATGACCTGAGGAAGTGAGGGAACAGTGATGTCTGAGGGGGGTGGGGCCCCTCGGAACTACAGTGCAGCCATTTGTGAGACTAACTAATGTGTCATGACTCCTGATGGACATTTAGCCATTTCCCCCCAAAACAAAAAATTGGTAAGTGGATCCCGATCCGTGTATCTTTGAGCTTCCTAAGTTGTTAGCCACTCCCTCTACTTGGCATATTTAAGCCAGCTAGTTTCTTCTCTCTCTCTCTCATTATTCATCTCGTTATACAAACCATACAAATGCTAACAGCAGAGAAGGAAGAGAAACCACAGGCTACTAAAAGGAAACTAGCATGAAAATAAAACAGTTCTCAAACGTTTGCTGTGTCCAGGGCACCTGTGTGGTGATCACACAGCTCCAGTTTTCAAAAGGCCCATCTAGTTCACTTTAGCAGATGCTGGGGCCTTTGTACTGGGCGGACTTGGAGTACAAGGATGAATAAGACTTTGTCCTTGCCCTTGAGAATTCGCTCTGGCCTAGGAAAGGAGATTGACGCCGGTCTGAGGCCACCGTGTGAAGTGCTGCACAAGGAGGCAGTGTATGTAGCTGAGGCTGCAGGGAAATCCACGAAGCTTCCCATCTTAAGCTGAGCTCTAATCCTACTGCCTACAATTGTTTCTCCTACTTCTAAACTCTTAAAAATTTCACTGTCAGTATCTCTGTCACGCTGTGTTGCGTCACAGTTTTCTGTATCCTAGTGAGCTTTGGCAAGTTCTTGCCTCTGTTTTAGTTTCCTCATCAATTATATGAGGAGAGTGGTTTGTATATCGTAGACTTGCTGTGAGGACTGGATGAGCTGGTTAATTAGAACACTTAGATTAACACTCGGCAAATAATATCCAGTGTCATTGCTCCTGCTGCGGTTTGTCACTGGAGTTTTCTCTCCTCCCCTTGAGACACAGCCTGCGGTGCTTTGGGGTGCAGGGCTTGAAGGAAGTAGGGAGTTGGAAATTATTATTAATACAGAAAGATAAGCGTCCCTGACTTCGAGCCTTGCCTAGATTATGCCCTTGGCCTAGGTCTGCAGAGCATTCTATTCATATTGCCTGGTGCATAATCACCTCAGGGATCCTGCAAATGACTGACTTTATGGTGCAGTCAGGACATCTTGTCATCACGTTTTAGTCTGAGTACCCGGATCCAGTACAATTGACGTCCCTGCATTAGACTCCGAGTCCTGCTCCCTGACCAACTATGGGTCCAACTCTTCTTCACTTTGTCCTGCATCTCTGGGAAGGGGTCAGATTGATTCTTATGATAAAGGAGAGGGCCTGGGAGCTCAAACTCACAGCCTGTCAATTGATAACAACAGCTGATTTCTGTTGAGCTCCCAGGGAGCCCTCACCTGAGCGCAGGACCTGGCCCTCTCGGGTTTCCTACGATGGTGTCCGCCTTGGGGGGCCTTGAACAAAATGGCTCTGCTGGGCTGCCAGCGCTGCCCGGGGTCTGTGGGCACAGCTGTCCGCCACCGGTGGTCAACCTGGGGCCCCACAGGAAGCCCCACAGGAAGCCCCACAGGAAGCCGGGGAGAGTGGGAGGGGCTGGAGAGCTGGACCTGCCTTTGGGGCTCTCCCTGGGTGGCGTCTCCCTGGGTGGCGTCTCCCTAGGTGGCACCGTCCTCTTTTTCCTGCTGCCCTCAGGGGTCGCCCACCACCCGCCATCTTTACAAAAATCCTCCCGTCGCCCTTCTTCAGCTCTCAAAATGCCACAGGCCTCATGCGTCCGTATTCGCTTAGTCAACGCATATTGACCGACCCCTGCTGGATTCCAGGCACAGCTCCGGCGTATTTCAAGGAAACGTGACGTGGAGATGTCTCGGCGCCACCGTTTCACGACCTGGGCTCAGCAAGGCCCCCGCTGACGAGGGTCAGGCCCCGTGTCGGGTGAGGAGCACGGCGAGGACGGGCTCCGGGTGCTCCTGGTGGGCGCGGAGGGGACTACACCAACCCTGCGCGGGCGCGGGCCGTGAGGCGGGGTCAGGGAGCTCGCGAGCGCCACCTGCTGGCGGGGAGGTGCAGGCGCTGCTGCGCGGGGGCGGTCGAGACTTGGGGCAGGAAGTGGTGGACGCTGAGGAGACGCCGGGCTGCGGACTTTAAGGTACAGTGTGCGCGCGTGTGCTACAAGGGCGCTGCCTTTACGCTCTCCGTGTAAATGAGAAATTCATCCAGGGTGGCCTTGGGGTCCCCTGAGACGAGGCGGGCCCGGAGAGGGTCAGTGTCAGCAGCAGAGCGGCGGCCGTCGGGGGTCTGCAGCCCGGGAAGGCGAGGACGGGGGAAGGGTGTGTGGGAAGCTTTCGTGGGGGAGGCCTGGGAGGGTGACCTTCAACGTGTGTGGGATCTGGACACGTGCGGGTGAGCGAAAGGGGCGTCTCTGGCGGGGAGAAGGTGGGTCAGAGGGATGTGCTCAGGGAAGAGCCGCGGCCGGTGCAGGGAATCGTGCCGGGGGTAAGTTTGGAAAGATGGGTTAACTAACCCATGGCACGGAGGACCTTGAAGCCTTTTTCCATGTTGTTCCCAATTTATCTTAAGACCATGGGAAGTCCTTTCTCTATTTTGTTATGTTTTTTGAGAGTAATACGTTGCCATAGGTTGAATCCCCTGGAACACACGCTGAGGTTTGCATTCAGGAAGTCTAGTGGCAGGAGGCGGTGGTCTGGTGGGCACAATACCTGAGGGTTGTGAAGGAAAAGGGATTTGGCAGAAGAAGAAATTGCAACAGAGGCCTCAGGTTGACCTTTAAGAATTGTCCGCATTGAGGCATAGAGGACAGGCCCTGTTCCCTGCATCAAACCATCACTGGACGCAGGCTGTCCCCAGGGAGAGAGTGTGACCCGAGGAGAGTCACCTCCCACTGATCTAGAATACCTCCTGGAGGTGGATTTAGCAGTAGGCTGTAATGTGTCTATCTGGAGGAATGAGCGCCTTGCCTCCAAAGAGGGAGCTGGGCAGCACCCCCGGTGCAGGGAGTAAAATAATCAGAGCTGAGAGGTCCCTCCAGGTGGGTGTTACTCGAAGCTCCTGGACTGCAAATTGTTGCCAGTCCTTGATGAGATAAGGAGCTTGCATCCAAGTGTGAAGCAACACAACGCTTCCTTCACTGAGAATGTCTCGCTATGAAAAACAAGAAGGCCGAACTAAATGGTGTTGATTTATGCTCCAGTGCAAACTGCTCAGGAACGGGGACAGTTTGCAGAACAGCGTCAGTCAGCAAGCCACACTTTGAGTGGCTGTGCTGCAGAAAACCTACCTCTGTTCTGCCCTGCAGGAAAATCACTCTGGGTCATTTCCTTATCAGCTCCATTTGTGAAGTTAACCTTTTTTTTTTGGGACTTCTAGAGTCTGGGAGATAAAACTTTGCTTACTCTCTGCTTTCCTAACAGACCTTTTCTTTTTTTTCTCCCCAGGGTGGGGAGGTTGATTCATCTTAGTAGATCTTGTCAGATTGTGTCTGGCTACATATATTTGGTCTTCCCAAATGTCCAATCTTTGTCAGTTGAGAAATATTTGAAGTGCTGACAAGGCTCTTATGGACAACTCACCTATCATTGCAGAATCTGCAGGATTAATTCTTCTTAATTATGTTAGTGCTGGGCCATCACTCAAGTTTATCGACGCTGTCTGGTTGTGTCTAGAAGATTTATAAGTATCTATATTCATCCCACACAGAAAGGACCACAAATAACTGGGCTATCTTTTCAGTATCTTTTCACATGAGACAAATGTTATATTAATACAATTATTATTTAATAAAGAAATCTCTTTAATAAGTAAGCACTTGCTTCTCTAAGTTTCCTCTCTAGGGTCCTAGAAGGAGAGTTTGGGAATCTGGGATTGTCTTGCAATTCCTGTTCCTTTTCTCCCTGTAGCTGAGTTAAAAACCCACTCTGCAGTCAAAGAGTTTCATTTCCAGTCCAGGAAATATTCTTGAGAATTATATAAAAGTCCATCAGGCAGAATTTAATCATTTTTATGTACATGGCCTTTGGCTTGCACATCATTGAGTATGAAGTGACTGGGTTTCCGATAATCAGAAGGAAATAGAGTGACACTAGAATCATGGACTCGTGAAAGGTTGTGTCTGAAATGAACCCGGCGGAGTCGGGTATTTCTTTGTCCCAGGTGCACATCAGTTCTCAAGGACTGTGACTCTGCAAGTCTGGAGTGATGTTCTGGTGTCTGCATATCCTTTAAGCTCTGCAGGTGTTTCCTGTGTTCATCTAGGTTTGAAGACCACAGACAGGTTAATCCTTTGTTAGTCTAGAGGGGGAAGGAACCTGGCTGTGAAGGGCCACGTACCTGTGCTGAGGGGCCGTCTCCAGGTTTCATCAGTGGGGTATTAACTGAGCCTTGGGGAAGGGACGCAGAGCCAGAGGTGGTGGGGTTGCCAACCTAAATGTTCCAGCGGTAAGCGCTGGAATGGAAACTCTGTGCCAAGCCCTGGCCAAGCTCTTAAATGCATCCTCTTTTAAAGTCTTCACTCTAATTGTATAAGGAAGTGTTGTTATCCTCACTGATATATGAGAAAACTGAGACCCAGAGAGGTTTACTGTTTTGACCAAGATGATGTAAATAGTAAGCAGGAGTCAGGGGTTGAACCCAGGCTTCTGGCTAAAGACCTCTATTAACCTCCCTGCTGGAGAAAGAAGGACCAATTAGGAGACTTGCAGGGGCCGTCTGTAATTCCCTGTGGAAGACAGGTTATGCAATGTATGTGTGTGAGCACCCATAAAAGTCCAAGCATGGTGGTTGGTAGATTGAATGTAATTCTCATTGTGCAAGAAAAGAAAGCAGAAGATAATAAAGTGGGGAGGAAAAAAGGGTTAGAGAAAGAACAGTGGGGGAAAGCGATGAAGGACTGACGATGGAAGAAGAGCGTGGTCGGTGGGGGGTACTACTAGGCAAAGACAAAAAGCCCAGGTCCCGAGTGCCTGGCCGGAGCGTGGCTACGGTGTCACGTTGACGGTGGGAATTGTGGGTCGAGAGTGGCTGTAATCTGTGCCTATGGATTCTTCTGAAAGAATCAAGCCAGAATTTATAGTCTGGAGAAAAATAAATGTGGTGGTTTGTCTGTCCCTGAATTACTTTTCCCGTAGGCGTCAGCAGGTGAGGAAGCTGATGCCCTGCCCCTCCCTCCTGATGTACGGCTCTTGTAACAGGCACCGAAGAGTCAGGCTCAGAGCTCCGCCTTTTAGGCTAGCTGTCCTCTAGTGTCACCTTGTTTGTATTTTCCCAATCTCATTTACTCCATATTATTAGGTATAAATATGTTGATGCCTGGTTTATAAAAAACAACCAAAGTCTGTACACACCCAAACTTTGACATATAATTTGGAATGGAAAAGTTCTCACAAGTAAAGAACTATCATACAAAATATATTGAACTTTAACCAATCTTGAAGATTTAGGATCTTCTCTAGGGTGTTAAGACTTGCTGAATACCTGTTGTTTTCCAGAGCTATGGGGACTGTGGTTACAGTTAATTTCGTTCTCAATGACCCCAGATGGCTGAACTTTTTCAATTCTGTCTACTTTCGATATTTCTGCCTCTCTTCTGACAGTTATATGTTTTAAAAGCACATTTCTCCACCATTGGTGAACCTGTTTTTCCTGCATTTTCCCTCTATAATCTGCTTTTAGATAGCGAAGATTACAATATTAGTTATATTTTATGCACTGTTTTAAGGTAATGGTCTCTGTCAGGGCCCACAGGTTATTCTATTCTTTTTCTGCAAAGTGAGTTTCTGACAATCATTACACAGTTATCTCTTAAATAAAATGAAACACACTGCTAGAAATTTAAATAGCTTTTCATCTGAACACATTGCTTCCAAAGGAGAAATCAAGGTAATTATCCCAGTTAAGAGCACACAAATCATTATTTAATTACTTGTCTACCTTCCCTGCTAGATTATAACTCCATAAGAAAAAACTCCAGTGTTTGTTTTTCTCAACACTTAATTCCTATTCCTACTTTAACAAATTTATTCATAGCTACTGTGTATCAGGTGCTCTTCATATAGCAGTGAAAAGAAAGTCCCCACGCTAATAGAGTTTACATTTTCTAGTTGAGGTAGAGATCATAAACAGATAAATAGTTAGACAGTGTCAGGGGTGATGAATTAAAAAAAAAAAAGAATGCAAGTCACGCAGGAAAGAGCGGTGGTTGCCGAGTTATTCTATGGCTGTGCCTACCTGCTTAAACAATCATTTGTATCTCTGCTCTGCTACAAAACGGCTGCATTGTTCACACATCTGCCCGCTGACTGCCTGCACGGGCTGTATAAATAAATACTGGTGATAAATCAGATGTCTCTTTGCCTCACACCCCAGAGCAAATCTATGATTACCTAGTGTGAGAACATTATTGACATTTTCCATTAGGTGGGCTTAGAGAACATGAAGTCCTAATGTGTGGGAGGGGGATGGCGAGGAAGCCAGGAGCTGGAAGCCCGGTGCGGGGCGGACCAGGGAGGAGCTGTTCACTGGAGCATTGGCCTTGGGACTGCAGAGATTTCTTGGGCAGCCTTGATGCAGTGAACAGCTTTCTCAGGAATAAAGCAAGAAATTTTGACTTTGGTAAAAGGAACTGAGTAAGAAAATGAACGAACGACCATATGAAAGGGGAGGAATTGAAAGCAGCGTCTGACCCATTGGCTCCTGTGGAGGCAGGCCCTGTGCTGGTCCTGCTGCTTGAGCGCGAACCCCACTCCTGTGTCCCTGAGGGTCTCAGTGTCCACGGCATGTTCACCCGAGGTTCATCCGTTTCCCAAGTGGCTACCATGGCCTGGACACTCTTCTGGGAATGCAGGGCTGACAACACAGACATGGTCCCCGTCCTCATGGAGCTCATGGTGCAGAGAAGTCTATGAGGAGCACCCAGGCAGATTAAAGAAAAAATGAAATTGTGACTATGCGTTAATGAAGCGCGAGATGCTGAGGGGGAAAACTGGGAGGGTGAGCTTCGAAGGCCCCCTCTGAGGATACAGTGCTTAACCCGAGAGTGGTAGAATGATGTGGACAGACTAGAGGATTTATTTGGGCCTTTGATTTTGCAGAAAAAATTCTAACATTAAATGCCATTTTATCAACTTCTGTTGCCATTATAAGACCTACAACTTCATTGAGTTCTTTTTAACTAATCTTTTCTTGTGTTTTTCTTCTACTGGGGTGATTTCTCATTATCCCCCTGGTTTTTCTGTTTCTGTTTTTTAATTTTTCCACTCAAAATGCCTATTGTGTGAATGTCTTTTCTGCTGATAGTAGTATTTTTGCCATCAGCTTCTTAAAGTTTGTTCAATGCATTAAAATTTTAAATTCATGGGTATTGCGTCATATTTGCACTTCTTGTGTGTGTGTTGCACATGCCTGTGTGTGTGCATTGGGAACAGCTGGTCCAGAGCCCTTTGCCTAAGCTGCCATCCATGGAGGCGTCTCTACTCAAACCTAGGGCTCCATGGAACATTTTGAAAACTGTTGGTCTGTAGTTAATCCATTGGCAATTAAGTAAGAGCTTCTCCAGGAGCGTCTGCTACTATATCCCTGAACTTATTAATTTGACTTCACACAGGTGAGTTTCTTTGGTTAAGTCCATTAATCAAAATATTTTCTTTCTCTTTAATATGCCATGGCGGGGGTGGCTGTTGCTGGAGGCATCTGAGAGGTTTAGAAAAGATGTTGACACCTGGTGTCCATCAGGGCATGCAGGTTCATGGGGATTGGTGAGGACTGATAGCTCCAGACGAAAGGTGTGAACAGGATAAAGAAGTGATCGGCTGGTGTCCAGGAGGGCTCTTCTACAATGGAGGGGGTGTTTGGTAGGTCGTGGAGGTATTTTGTGGCTGGCTGGTGACAAGGGATGTGGGGTCTGAGTTGGGTGCCAGTCCTGTGGACCGAAGGTCCGCGAGAGTGGTAACCCCAGCCACGGCGTCATCCTGACCACTTCCCTCCTGCGCATGGGTGGCGTGTGTGCATGCGTGTGGACCACGCTCCTCTCCTGAGCCACAGCAGCAGTTTGCTTCTTTTAAAAAATGGGGTGTTGACCCATTTCCTCATTCATCCTTAATTCTGTCAGCCCTCTGGTACCAAAATGGATTCAAGAAGGCTCTTGTAGCCAGCCCAACACCACAGGCTTCTGTCTCTGACCCAGAAGGGTTACTGCTTCTCCCCCTCAGGGTGTGTGCCACCTAGTTTGGAAAATTTTCTGCCGTGCTGACGTCTGCATAGATAGCTGGATCATCCCTTTCTCTGGCCCAATTTTCACCGAGCATGGCAGCCTTCTCCATGCGTTACGGTGGGAGCAGAGATCCTCAATTTCGCTGGGGATGAATTTTCCATTTCTCATTGATATTCTCCTTAGATTTTATTGGTTTTAAGGTAGGAAGGGTGGCAGAGAACATTGCTATACTATATTAAATAGAAATTTAGAATATTTAATTTTTTGAAGGTTTAATAACTTTGGTACAATTTTAACTGAAAAGAGTGGATCGTGTATTCACATTAAAAATTAATAAAGTATATTTACAAGAAGGCACCTGAGCTTATGATTAGCATTAAATTAGAATTAAGTGACACATTATAACATGTGATGCTGGTAAAGGGGAAGCCCAAGGAGTGGGCAGTGGGGACTGGCTATCACATGGGGACAAGTCAGACTGACAGGTGTGGATGGCCCTACCCCTGCCTCCTAGACTAGACACAGACTTGGAGGAGGATTGAAAATTAAGGGCAGGGCCAGAGCCTAAGTATCGAGTTCTGTCACATGACTCATCTTTCCATAGACATTGATGCCTTGATCACGTGGGGTCATTGTTACTTCAAAACAGAAAGAGTCCTTCAGAATCTAACTGTTTAGTAAACAGAGGAAGAATTGCGGATGTCTCCGCTATGTACATAAAGAACTGAGGTGATGATTCTGATCTTGACAAAAGTGTTTCCCACAGAATTCATTATTATTATTTTTTTAAAAGCTAAACTAAACTTAGAAGTTTACTCTAAGCCACTGGTGCACAACTTTGCTGGAACGCATCACCAGAGTACGGTGTGAGCTGAGCCCTCGCAGGGCTGCAGCCTGAGCAGGCCCGAGCCCTGAATGCACGCTGGGGTGGCGGATGGGAGGTGCCAAGTGGTAGGGGGCCTGGTACGGAATCGTTTGTGTCCAAATCTAGTCATTTCCCCCACACTCCTCCTCCTCTACTCCTCTTTCTCAACACGCTAAAAGAAGGCAAAACAAAGTATCTTAGCCGTCCCGAGACTGATTGACCGTAAGCTCCTGGAAATGAATACTCCTGAAAGTATTCTTGGGTGGTTTTAGTGTTCAGACAAGTTTGAGAACCACGGTCACAGATGAGTCCCCTTCATTTACTGCCCTTCTGTGTCCCAAAACCCAAAACTCTACCGCCAAACCCTACATAGTCTGCCACCTCAACGTACTTCAAACAGAGCCATCCCAGTGCCCTGATACAACAGACTCCATCATATCTCCCCTTAATTTCTCCATCAGCCTATTTTCACACTTCTACTGCACTGATCTCCCCCACCTTCTTTTTTTTTTTTTTTTTTT
>NW_012151796.1:285862-294575 GCF_000956105.1 Propithecus coquereli
TTTTTGAGACAAAGTCTCACTCTGTTGCCCAGAGTAGAGTGCCGTGGCGTCAGCCTAGCTCACAGCAGCCTCAAACTCCTGGCCTCAAGCAATCCTACTGCCTCAGCCTCCCGAGTAGCTGGGACTACAGGCATGCGCCACCATGGCCGGCTAATTTTTTCTATTTAGATTTTTGGTTGTACACATAATTTCTTTCTATTTTTAGTAGAGACGGGGTCTCGCTCTTGCTCAGAGCTGGTCTCGAACTCCTGACCTTGAGCAATCCACCCGCCTCAGCCTCCCAGAGTGCTAGGATTACAGGCGTGAGCCACTGCGCCCGACCCCCCCCACCTTCTTTTTTATCTAACTTCCTTTCTCCCTTCATGCCTCAGCTCACGCAAGATCACATCCTCTGTGGAGTGAACTGAGGCCCCTCTCTGATGTAGATGCTTCTCACCTGTGTTCCCACTACACCCTGAAAACCTCTGTCTTACAGCGCTGCACTTTTCCTGCTAAATCCCTTTTCTCTGTCCCAGACAGGGAGGACTGAGACACACCACATGGGCTTCTCATCACCAGGGACATCTTTGTGTCTCGTAGGCAGTCACTAAATGGTATTGAATAAAATACCGAATGGGCGCTTCGGTGCTTCTAGCTGGAGTGGCAGGGACGGTTGCAGAGGAAAGGTGGGAGCTGAGTGAGTTCTGCTTGGAGAACAGGCAATATGGTCAGGTAGGAAGAAAGGGCCCTAAGGAGTGGAGCGTTAGAAGTTTTGTCTCTGGAAGAAGCAAAAGCAGGGCATGCTCTAGGCTTCGGCATTCGGGGCACCCCGGTCAGTCTGGAGGATTCACAGAGGCTGGAGAGCACTGAGACAGGAAACCCCTCGACGCTGCAGCGTGGAGATCTAACCTGCAGCAGGGTGTGGGCACCCCGGCTGCTCTGTCCTCTTTGCCAGTGCCGTGTGCCCGTCCCCTGTGTCTGTCTGGCTTACAGCAAATAGGGCTGCCAGGTTTAGCAAATAAGAACAGAGGAAGCCCACTTAAGTTTAAATTTCAGGTATATGATAAAGACATTTTTAGTATAAGCATAATATTTTGGGCATATTTATATTAAAAAGTTATTCATTGTCTGAAATCCAACTTTAACTGGGCATCCTGTATTTTATCTGGCACTTTAACTGCAAGTAGCTCACAGCTGTGACCGCCTTCAGATGATGGTCCTTGGACTAGGGGCTGCCCGGCCCTGCAGAGATCCGAGGTGTCTGGGGGCTCACATCCCCTGGGGATCGGCCAGAGCCAGTGACTCACTGGTGAGGCAAGTGCAGAAGCCCAGCAGCCATTCTTCGAGACGAGACAAAATCTGAGGCTCGTTTATATTCCAGGGCTGCCTGTGGGATTGGGCTGAGGCTGGGATGCCACCTGGAATCTCACCCTGGCCCATTGCTCCCATTCCCCTTTGCTCCCTGTTCCACTCCCTTAGTGGTCTCTCCTGCGAGCACTTCCTTAATCCATCACTGGGGTCTAAGCCCTCTGCTCAGGGTCTGCTTCTGGGGAGCCTGAACTAAAACACAGCAGAGTGCAGCAGAGAAGAACGTAGGACTAAAGTCTAAAGATCCAGCATGTTCCATTGCTTAGAAATCGTATCTCGGGCTAATATTTCTGAATGTTTTGGAAATGAGGCTAGTCTATGCCATTGTTTGGATCACCTCCTCGTCACACTGTGGCAGGGCAGGGATTCCTGTGGGGATGCACAGACACCCGCGCCCGACACTGGACAGATGAGATCGACAGCAGGTTCATGACACAGGCTCGCAGCCTACGGGGAGCATGCCGCATGCCACGAAGGCCACACAGGGGTTTTGCTTGGGAACAGGGTGAAGAAGCGGTGGCTGTGGGAGGCAGGCTTTGTAGTAACAAGGGGGTGAGGTGTCCCCGGCCTCTGAAATTGGCTTGTCTGAGTAATTCCCCAGGCTGGTAGGGAACGGAAAGCTGCTAGCCACGGATAAGCAGGCCCTGCGCCTGGTCCTCGTGGGGAGGAGGGCTGAATGGCTACAGGGCCGTCTCTGCGGGAGTGGGTGGGTCGGGGACTTGGAGCTTGGCTGTTTGAGGCCCCCCAGTTTTACCAGTTGTCAAATTAGCACATAATATTGAGTATTAATTTCGGGCCTTAAATCACAGCTGTTCCTTCCTCAGAAGGTTGTGGAAATGACAAAGCTGGGATCACAATGTAAAACCAGAAAGCACTTCATAGACAGAATGTTGTGGGGAGGAGAGCTGGAAGCTTTCACTGACAACTTCCTTTCTTTCCATACCTACATGGAGTTATTCAAATCTGAAATTTTAACTTTGCTTTACAACGATATGTGGATGTTTCCAGGTCTACCCCTGGGAGTACGAGTGAAGCAGAAGCATCCATTGCAAGCATCCAAGCATCCATTGCTCATCTGTAATTCCACTGTGTCCTGTGACACAGGGCCACGTGAGCCCCTGACAGTGTGAAGTAGAATGTCATACTTAGGCTGTTTTCTTTTTTTCTTGCAAAAGAAGAAAAACCAACAAAACCCCCCCAAACCTTCCTAAAGAACTGCAGGGAAGTCCGTCAGTACCGGATGTAAAAAATAAGGGCTGAATACAATCTCTAATTTTAATTAAAAGGTCATTTTTACATTCAGCTGTCACAGTGCTTTCCCTCACTTAAACATGTTACATGAAAACCAAAGTGTCACTGTACTTCCCAGACATGCGGGCACCCGCGGGGGGCTGCGGTCGATCGACTTGTTGAGGACGATGGGAGGAATGTACGCAGGTGGCGCCCGGGGAATTGGGAGCGTAATCGCTGGCGGAGCGTTGTATTCAGGCTGAAATGGAAGTAGTTCAGAGCGTTAGGCGGAATCTTTACTCTTGATTTATAAAAGGAGATTAAAGAAAGAAGCGGTGAAGTAATGCTTTGTGGATTCGTAGATGAGGAAATAAAGCAGAGTATAAAGTGGAAACGATTGCGGTCCACAGCCATGAGGCCTGGATTTGAGTTCTGACTCTGTCAGTTACTAACCTGCAAATTTGTACCAGTAATTTGCCCTCCGGGAGCCCCAGTGTCCTTATGAAATGAGTATATAGCTATCTGATATTAATAGGTAATTCCTACTAATCTCATGGGATTGGGAGGATCAAAAGATACAAGATAAGAGAGAAACATTGCTTTAAGAACTGTACGTGCATTATTTGGTTTTTATTTTATTACCCTCAGTGGTCATTGGGGTCGTTTGGGTGATGGGAGCTCCATTCACGTGAGAATGTGGGGATGGATGCCAGACGCGTAGTTTAGATTTCTTCCCAACCTGAAGAGCATGAAGCATCGCTATACCATCGAGTTTAGTTCCTTTCCTAAAGGAGCTTCAAGTTAACGTGGAGGAGAAGACAGACGGAGGACACCCCACCACGCTGCCGTGCAGCAGCGCTCGAGGTGACTCCTGCGTTGCACTTTATGGCTTGAAGAGCCGGGTTCACTGGGGGCATTGCCGAGCAAGGGTTAGCCAGGGGGAGGGAAGCTGCCCCGCCCTCTCCCCCCTGTGCGGAGGCATTCCCAGGTGCTCTGGACGTGCCATGAGCAACATTCCAGAAAGGAACCCTGCCTCCAGCTCTCCCTTCTTACGGGGTGGTGCTACAGCAATCTCCTGTGCAGGACTGACAGACTGCCTGGGATTTGGGCAGGGTGAACTAAACGACAGATGTTTGCAGGAGAAAGCTGAGGGAAAGAGCCGTCCAAAGCCCCTCCTGCCGGGCAGGGAGCTGCCAGTCCCCTGGGAAGCTGAGGGTGCAGCCCAGGCTGCGGGAGAAAGAGGTCCTGTCTCAGTCAGCTGCCTGTTCAGGCACCTCCAAATCAGCTCCCTGGGGGGCAGTGACAGAGCTGCGTGTGCCTTGGCTGCAGTGCTCACACGTGCATGCACTGGGAACTGGGATTGCTTGCAGGGAGGGAGCGCAGCTGCTGCGAAAGCCATCTGTGAGCACCCAGGAAAGCCGCTCTCTGAGGTACACTGGTGCAGAATAGTAGCCATGGTGGAGACCTGTCTGAAAAATATTTGCCACTGCCCCCAGTTCATGGAGCTGCAGGGAGGACTGTAGCTCAAAGGGAAGCCCAGGAACAGCCTCGTGCTGAGAAAGAGACTCCCCAGGTGTCTGAATCCCCCCTGCTCAGAAACCAGCGGAGAGCAGGAAGGCGCCTCAGCCCCTCTGCAGGCTGCGGTGCGCCTCTGTGCGACCTGGGGCCTCCCTGGTGAGCTGTTTCTCAGAGGCCAGGCAGATCAAGGAGTCTGTGTTTTCCTTTCTGAAATGTCAATCAAGGAGCCCAGTGAAGAGCGCTTTGATGGGGCTGACGCCTGCATGGCGGGCTGGGGACAGCTCTCCCAGCCACAGGGGCACTCAGGTGCACAACCCAGAGCCACCCCACCCCACCGGCTTAAGACACATGCAGTCAACACAGTTTAGGTTTAGCAAAATAGCCCACACACCATGGGCTGACATTCTTATTTGTTATGTACCTTTCTGTTTTTTCAACCACTTTATCGAGATGTGATTGGCATGTAAAAGGCTGTGCATCTTCAATATGTACCACTTGATGAGTCTGGGGACAAGTACACACTGCAAAACCGTCACCACCGTCAAGGCCACAAACACATCCATCATCTCCCAGAGTTTCTTCCTTGTCCCTTTATTATCATCATCAATGTTATTATTGTTTTGCGGTTATAGCAGCCTTGAACAACACAGACGTTTACAGAACGTTCTGTCTAACAGCGGCAGAACACAGTTCTTCTCTAGCACACATGGAACATTCTCCAGGGCCATAAAACACATCTTAATAAGTTTAAGAAGATTGAAATCATATCAAGTATCTTTTCCAACCACAATGGGATGAAACTAGAAGTCAATAACAGGAAGAATGCTGGAAAATTCACACGAATGTGGAAATTAAACAATACACTCCTGAACAACCAATGGGTCAAACAAAAAAATCAAAAGACAAATAAAAGTCTTGAGGCAAACAAAGATGTTATGCTGCTTTTTTCTAGGACTTCTAGGCATGAATCCACCCAATTGCACATTTGGGTTTCCAAGAACTAAGGGCATCGCGAGGAAGGTGCACACTTGGCTTCAGTGCGGAAGAGCTCGGGGCAGCAGAACGGCAGAGAAATGAGCCGTAACATCAGGTCGCCTGAGACCAACAAGGCTTCATCTTCCTAGTGATCGCACATGGCTCAGAAAATGAAAAGGAAAGAAGAGAAAGGAGTTTGTGAATGAGTCTACTGAGTTGGCCGAACCTGAATGAGGGAGATTGAAGCCAGTAATGACTGATTCCTATGCTGGGATATTGGGTTTTAGCTTTAAGTCTCTCTCCGAGCTTTAGGGCTAGGGTTGGCAGAGTTACGTTAAACCAAAGTCTTAGTTTTATTAATGGTGCGGTGGGTTGAACATGGAGGTAGAAGATTTGGGTTCACTTGGTCAACAAATAGTCACTGCCGCGTTTTCAAAGTGGCACACGTGATGCATAACACCTGAGACAGTGTGAGCTCCGTGAGAGCAGAGACTAATGTGGGAAACAAAAAGACAGGGTATGACAATACCACGTGGGAAATGCTATTCGTTCATTTGTTCATTCATTCATTTTTCACTCACGGATTTGTGCACCTGCTATGACGTGCAGGCACCGTTCTGGGCATTGTAGACACAGCAGTGTGCAAAACAGACAAAAGACCTGCCTTTTTTGGTAAAAACAGTGTGGACGATAAATAAGTAAATAAGTAAATGCTACGGTTTGGGTCAGTGATAATTGTTATGGAGAAAAAGGAACTCAGGGAAGGAGAAAGGGAGTGTGGCAGAGATGGGAGGGCTGTTAGGAGAGGCCTCTCTGAGAAGGAAAGGGTGCTCCGGGCATCTGAGCTGACACCGAGCACGGAGGAGTTGAGGACCTGTGGCTGTGACCTTGAGCTGTTGCAGCTGGTGTCCTGGGGTACTTCGGTGATAGTGCAGCTTCATTTCCTTCAGCCCTGCAGGGGCCCCCTGTTTTCCCTGCCTCGCCTCTGTACCCAGCCCGAAGGGTGTGAGACAACCAGTGGAGGATGAGAATGTGCCGTTTGAATGTCAGTTATCACTCGAGCACGACGTTGACATTTGATGGGAATAAATGAAAATATTGTAAGGCGATGACAGACACTGGCGGCTTTGCTGAATATTTGAATAGGAGTAAAATAACAGAGCCCAGAGGAAAGTTCAAGCCAGCAATCAGATAAGGCCAAAGTCAGCAACTAGTACATAATTCCAAATTAAACTGTCGGCTTGAAGGGGCCTTGGCAGGTTAGGCCCAGAAGCGGTGTTATCCTCAGAAATGAAATTCTGTAAGAAGGGTTAAAGAAGTCATCACAGCAAGTATTGCTAAGAGCTCACCCGGCCCTGTGTTATGGAAGATTCAAAAGAAACAAAGTCAGGTGAGAGTCTAGAATCTTAGGGGAGAAATTGAGTAGGTACCTTTAGAAAAAACATAATAATTCAAGACTTCTGTCTTAGCTCTAGTGCTGAACTCTAGGATTGGGAATTGGTGGATAATTCTTAAATACCTGAGGAGAGGGCTGTATAATTCACTGAAGTCCACATGGAGTCTGCACAAACACACTTCGAGGTGGGTATTAATCGGGTATTAATCTCTGAGCCTGCATGGATGTGTATTCAAGTAGAGATAAGGCCTGTCCAGCTCCTTCAACCATATTCAAGGGGTTGAGCTGAAGACATTAAATATCAGCTGGGAGTAGGGTGCTAGGCCATGAAAAGTACAGTCATCCCCGGTACCTATGGGAGGGGCTCCAGGACCCCCAGGACACCAAAATCCAGGGATGCTCAAGTCCCTTACATGAAATGGTGTAGGGTTTGCATAAAACCTATGCGTATTCTCCTGAATACTTAAATCATCTCCAGATTACTTATAATACCTAAGACAATATAAATGCTATGTAGATAGTTATTATACTGTATCGTTTAGGGACAAAAAAATCTTGTACATGTTCAGGACAGATGAAACCATCCATTTTTTTCCCTATATATATATTTTTTGCCACAGTAATTCAGCATTTATTTTGTTTTATTTTTAAATTTCAGAATATTATGGGGGCACAACATTTTGGTTACATAAATCGCTTTTGTACTGTTTGAGTCAAAGTTATGAGTGTGCCCATCACCCAGATAGTGTGCGTTATACCTGTTAGTTGTGAATTTACCTATCCCTCCTCCCCCACCCACCTGCTTGATTTCTGATATTCCCCAATATTTTTGATCCTTGCTGGTTGAATCTGTAGATGTGGAACCCACTGATAGGAAAGGCTGACTGTAATTCAAAATGTCCAAAATAACATCTGAAACAAGATTTTTATTCATAATTTCATAATTGTTAGAACCAGTTTATTAAAGTTCAATTTTTGGTTTCAGCACTCTAGTGTAGCCTGCCTGTGGGGTGACCCCACTGGCAGGTGGGTGGGATTCGTGCTCTCTGCACCGCGGGTCTGCATGAGACCACCAAGGAGCAGGGGCGGAAGGACAGGTGGCGGGAGGCTTGGGCAGCTGGGCATTGAGGGCAGTGTGGGTTTGGAGAGAAGGGGAGGTGAGCGGCCACAGGCAGGAGGGACGAAGCTGGACCAGGGTGGTACAGCGGCTACACCTTGCTCTTCCCTCTGGCTCTCCGGACTCACATCCTTGGATTTTGTGTTCCCTGAACACGCAGCGACTTCTCTGGTCTGATAAAGAATCAATCATCGGTCCAGAGCCAGCGGCCACCTCGGCCATCACCGAGCAGCAGGGCAGTGAGGAAAAGTGAGGAAAGGGGCTGGGGCGGGGTGAGGAGAGGTGGGCCCGCTGGAGGCGGGGGTCAGCCTTCATGGCCTCCCCCAAAGCTCGTTCCTACATGAGGAAAGGACATGTGATCTGGTTCCTGCCAATGGGACATGAGGAAGGGTTTTCTAGAGCCTTCTGGAAAAGGAGGTCCCTCACTTGTCTTGAAAAACTACTGGAAGCCACTGAGGTCTCTCTTCATCATCATTCCTAGGAGGCATTTAGAATGTCCGTGTGGGAACCAGCCTCTCCCTTGTAACAGAAGAGAAACGAAGAACCAGTGTTTTTGATGCCATCACTGAGCTGCTGAATTAACCAGTTTTGAGATCTACCCTCCTTGTAGCCATCCAGTTATAAAGCCAAATAATTTCTTATTGTTCCTTCAGTTTTAATTCAGTTTGAGTTCTGTCTTAACCTATTTACAGCCCAAAGTATACTAACATCATCATCCTGTTCAATAGGTCTGTGGTTTTCTGTGTTTGATACCTGGAATGCTCCAGCACACTTCCTGTCTGTGCCGTGTGTAAGGCGCAGAAGAGTAAATGGCAGTTTACTCTCTTCCATTCCCCTCCAAGAACCTGGTGCAGGACTAGACATAACATAAGTGAACAGCCACAGGGGAGCACAAGATCTTCCAATTATTGTGTGCCCTCCCTAGGAACAACAGGAAAAGACAAAGTCCCTCTGGATTTGGAAAAAAGGAGAAATACAAGAGGAATAGTTATATTTTTAATGGAGTTATTGAAGGTTTTATAAATAGTAGATTAAAATGTTAGCCCTGACTTTTATATTTCCACCAGTAATTCCTGAAGCAATATTAAAGCCTCTAAATCAAAACTAGTTTAATTTTGTAAATGAATTGC
>NW_012151796.1:297165-298483 GCF_000956105.1 Propithecus coquereli
AATATATAGCATATATATGTATGACAGATATGGGCATACAAACAGTTAAAGAAATAAAACACAGACGTAGAAGTGTGTGTTACATGCATGTGCACACACAGAACCTCCCTGGCTCTGTCCACTGAGAGGACCTGGGATACTCCTATTGCAGCGAGCAACTCGAGTGCCCAAATTTGGCTTCTAAATATTATTCTCCACTAAAATCAGTTAGGGCTTTTTGGAGAAATGGCTGATTCTGGGACTGGAGAAGAGAAAGTAAAGGTGAGAATGGAAACTCTTGTTCCAGCAATAAGAAGATGCTCAAAGAATGATGAAGACAAGTCAGTTGGACACAGAAGCTGGATTAAAGGACCTCCCGCTGGGCCAATCAGAGGCAGTTTGAGGGTCAAAGTAGATAGTGACAGTAACAGATTTTAAGTCATTGAGTTAAATAGAAAGTCACAAGTCCATACCAATATACGTAGATAGATAAATAGATTGAAAGTTTGATGAGGAATGGGATATTTACATAGTTTTAAAGTATCTTCCTACAAAATACTTATTCATTGCAAAGGAGGAAAGAATAACTTCATGTGGAGAAACCAGGAAGATGCCATCTTAGCCACGTGGTCAGAGCGAACATCTCCAGTAACGGAAGAAATCAAAATCACGTGGCACCTGGTGGCATGCGATGAGAAGGACACAGGGCCCTGCCTTGGACATTGCTGTCGAAGATGTGTAACTGAGATCATGAAGAACATCAGACAAATCCAGATAGAAAGATATTCTACAAAATATAAGAATTAGCCTGCAATCTTCAAAAGAATCAAAGTCATGAACGTCAAGGAAAGACTAAAGAACTGTTTCAGTCAAACATACATAAAGATTAATGACAACTAACACAACTAAACACAAAGAATAGAATTTCTTTGGCTTTAAAAAAATTATTGAGGAAATTGGCAAAACTTGAGTGGAGTCAAAGAAATTGGATATTGGTGGTGTATCACTGTTAGTTTCTGGTATGATGGTTGAATTATGGTTACGTGGGAGCCCACCGTTGTTTGCAGAAAATACCCACTAAAGCATTAGGACAGCAAGCTACTCTCAAATGGCTCAGGGAAAAAAATGTTTCATACTGTACTGTGAATGTTCTGTAAGTTTTGGATTGTTTAAAAAGATGGAAAATTTGGCTGGGCGCAGTGGCTCACGCCTATAATCCTAGTGCTCTGGGAGGCCGAGGCGGGAGGATCATTTGAGCTCAGGAGTTCGAGACCAGCCTGAGCAAGAGCGAGACCCCATCTCTACTAAAAATAGAAATAAATTGGCTGGACAACTAAAA
>NW_012151796.1:298718-314667 GCF_000956105.1 Propithecus coquereli
CATTCTTTCTAGTGTAAAGACTATTTCTCCAGTGGATAATTCAGGTCAATATAGCAATAGGCACATGTCTTTGTAAAAATAAGATTAGGTTTTCTTGTTACTGCTCCTACAAATGGGGAGACCTTATTGTATTTCATTTTCTTCATCAGAGAGTTCAGAAGTAGGTAGCTGCATTAGTTATCCTGAAAAATGCCAACGAGCAGCGTTTTTTAAAAATTGTAAATGCTTCTGAAAGAGCAGGTGAACACGTTAAAGACAGCGGGTGCTGACCAAGGGAGGTGGCGACTCCAGAGTGCACTGTAATTCTTTTTGCAATTTGTTGCTGCTGCAGGTTCTGACTCCCTGCTAAGCTGGGTACAAGTATGAGATGAATCGATCTCCGTGGTAATTTCAGCCACAGAGCTTGGTGTGCAAGTGACAGAATTGTGTAGGTGACAGGCCCACTGCGAATACAGGAAAGAAAACTGGCAAGAGCCTGTCCGACTTGCAGGGAAGACAGAGTCCTGAAGCTAACACAGCCTGCAGGATTGGGGTAATCGCTCCACTATTAGCACAAACCAATCCCGCTAGATCTTGCGTGCCGAAAGATGCAGACCCCTTGTAGCCAGCAGACTACAAGGGGAAGTAAAACCAGTGCCACAGCCCCCGTGGTTGGTACCTGTACCCAGTGAGCTCTCTGTCCTCACTAACTCTTACTCCAGACTTACAGCAAAGACAAAACTGGAAATTTTTCCAGGGATGCTGACTTTTATCAAAAGTACGTTTAAAAAGGGCTTCACACTTTTTTAAAAAAAAATTTCTTATTGTATACAACACAAAGAACAGCTATGTTCAATTCTGATAGAGTTTGTTTCCAGTTCCGTGTCAGGAACCCTTACGATTTGGAATGATTGCATAATTGTAAATCCCTGAAGTATGCTTTATCCCAAATTCAGTCAGAGCGAGAAAGCTCCCTGTGCATATGGCCTTTCTGTCAGTCCCTTCAGTCCCCATTGCTCAGGAAATGAGATGAGAACGAGAGATATATCATGTACTGCATCAGGGATGTGGGTGATCCAAGGTGATGTGGAGTTGATGCCATTTCTCTGTCAGATACAAAAATGGATTTTACATTAAAAGCAGAGGTGCCACGGGAACGTGCCAATGGTAATTGCATCTCGATTTCATCTGAGAATACGTCATTCTTGTATTATCTTTTGTATATTTCCCTGAAAGATGGAGACCTGCATTTAGCTTTTAATGGTAAATACAAATTATTTGGCTTTGTAGTATATGAAACTATAATAAAACAAGGCATTTAGGGGGAATGGAAAAATATGGGGTTAAGATATTGTGTGGGTGATCAGATCCTAGAGACAGAGAGATATTTGAGATTGAGACAGAGGAATACAGCCTGGAAATATGTTTTCATTGCTTCCATTACCTTAGGACCAAGGCGCCTTGAAATAGAGCGGCCCTTTGATTGTTAAACCTGTTTGCACTGGTCACAGGGAGAGTAGACCCACTTCGTGGAAACCTCCAGTCAGCACTTGGAATGTCAACTCTCTGCCCAATGTCATTATCCCCTTGGTTTTGCCAGTGCTGGTGCTGTTCGTGGGACTTTGCTTAGAGTCCTAAATTCCACATATATCGTAGTATCCTTCAGTCTGGAATGCTGCCTCCAAACAGATTTCATCAGTTGGAAAATTTTGTAAAGGAATTCCAGTCTCCTTCCTCTTAATTTCTCACAACCTCATTTTAGAACCAGGATATACGATATTTCCTAACCTACTCTAAACACATAGTCCCTTGAAAGACCCACCAATGGTTCCCCAATTAATGCAAGCATGGCAGATACAAGACTGTCCTCATAGCTCTCAAACACCTTTGCACCCTAAAACGTGCTGCAATTGCTTCCTCTGATGCAGTCCTTTCCAGATCCCGTCAGATAAACTGAGACATCTTTCCGTGGCCCCTAGCAGTCTGTCATAGCATGCTTATGCTTTACGGCTCTTGTTCATGTGTCTCCGTCCTCCTAGACACTGAACCTCCCTAGGGCAGATGCTATTTATTTTCCTCTCACAGTATCCCTGGGACATGGCACAGAGTCAGGCACGGATGCAGTTCTTTATTATGCTCGAGTGCTTGAATGTCATTTGTGGGTTGCGTTGTCCTCAGCATGACTGGGAAACAGTGGCACACACCCCGCCAGCCCTCTGGTGTCTGGGAGAACTCCTGAATAATGGAAACGGATGGTAAATCTCTTCTTTTGAGATAGATGAGACCTAAATGATCTCCTTCCTAACCTAAAAGATCTCCTTATGGTTTTTCATAAATTAAATATAACTTAGTTAGAACTAAACATGTAAAAAATGAAAAAAACTCCTAAAAATTGCTTTTCTTTTTCTTTTCTTTTTTTTGGAACTACTCAGTCTTGGAACCACTGGTGAGGCAGAGCAAGGTAGGAGTCTGTGCTGGCAGTGAGCTAGTGGGCTACGGGGCTACGGTGGCCCAGAGCATGGTGTCGGGATCCCAGCGAGGGGGGGCATCCTAGTGAGGGCACAGCCTGGCATGGGGGTGTCCAAGCCCCAGGGGACGAGGAGGGCTTTTATGCAGAGAGGAGCAGGTGGAGGCTGATGGGGGAGATTTATTGCATGCAAGGGGATTGATCAATTAAATAAGTATATTAAAAATAAGAAAAGCCAGGCTTCTTATTGGAGAAGGAAGTCACCAATATGGAGTTAGAGACATGGGAAAGGAAATGACTAGAATGAACAATGTATGTTTGATTGACATTAGAAGTATTCATACAAATAATTATATATTAAATTATTATATAAAAATATATAGCATATATATGTATGACAGATATGGGCATACAAACAGTTAAAGAAATAAAACACAGACGTAGAAGTGTGTGTTACATGCATGTGCACACACAGAACCTCCCTGGCTCTGTCCACTGAGAGGACCTGGGATACTCCTATTGCAGCGAGCAACTCGAGTGCCCAAATTTGGCTTCTAAATATTATTCTCCACTAAAATCAGTTAGGGCTTTTTGGAGAAATGGCTGATTCTGGGACTGGAGAAGAGAAAGTAAAGGTGAGAATGGAAACTCTTGTTCCAGCAATAAGAAGATGCTCAAAGAATGATGAAGACAAGTCAGTTGGACACAGAAGCTGGATTAAAGGACCTCCCGCTGGGCCAATCAGAGGCAGTTTGAGGGTCAAAGTAGATAGTGACAGTAACAGATTTTAAGTCATTGAGTTAAATAGAAAGTCACAAGTCCATACCAATATACGTAGATAGATAAATAGATTGAAAGTTTGATGAGGAATGGGATATTTACATAGTTTTAAAGTATCTTCCTACAAAATACTTATTCATTGCAAAGGAGGAAAGAATAACTTCATGTGGAGAAACCAGGAAGATGCCATCTTAGCCACGTGGTCAGAGCGAACATCTCCAGTAACGGAAGAAATCAAAATCACGTGGCACCTGGTGGCATGCGATGAGAAGGACACAGGGCCCTGCCTCGGACATTGCTGTCGAAGATGTGTAACTGAGATCATGAAGAACATCAGACAAATCCAGATAGAAAGATATTCTACAAAATATAAGAATTAGCCTGCAATCTTCAAAAGAATCAAAGTCATGAACGTCAAGGAAAGACTAAAGAACTGTTTCAGTCAAACATACATAAAGATTAATGACAACTAACACAACTAAACACAAAGAATAGAATTTCTTTGGCTTTAAAAAAATTATTGAGGAAATTGGCAAAACTTGAGTGGAGTCAAAGAAATTGGATATTGGTGGTGTATCACTGTTAGTTTCTGGTATGATGGTTGAATTATGGTTACGTGGGAGCCCACCGTTGTTTGCAGAAAATACCCACTAAAGCATTAGGACAGCAAGCTACTCTCAAATGGCTCAGGGAAAAAAATGTTTCATACTGTACTGTGAATGTTCTGTAAGTTTTGGATTGTTTAAAAAGATGGAAAATTTGGCTGGGCGCAGTGGCTCACGCCTATAATCCTAGTGCTCTGGGAGGCCGAGGCGGGAGGATCATTTGAGCTCAGGAGTTCGAGACCAGCCTGAGCAAGAGCGAGACCCCATCTCTACTAAAAATAGAAATAAATTGGCTGGACAACTAAAAATATATAGAAAAAATTAGCCAGGCATGGTGGCGCGTGCCTGTAGTCCCAGCTACTCGGGAGGCGGAGGCAGGAAGGTCACTCGATCCCAGGAGTTTGAGGTTGCTGTGAGCTAGGCTGACGCCACGGCACTCTAGCCCGGGCAACAGAGCGAGACTTTGTCTCAAAAAAAAAAAAAGATGAAAAATTTAAGTATATAAAAATGCTTTTACATTTATCATGCCTTTGGATTTTTCCAACAGCTCTTTTGGAAGGAAATAGTATCATTACCACTTGAGACATTAGAGAAAAGAGTGATAATGAAGTTAGTGAAGTGACACATTCAAGGCAAAGTCAGAACTTTATCCTGAGTCTCCTAACTCCATATCCACTACATATAACTCCATATCTTTTACTTTTAGTTCCATATTATTTATTCTCTTTTCTAGGGATACTCCCAAGGACCAGGCTAGGACAGGATACCAAAGAGTAGTCATTCTGTAGAGTAATGGCTCTCAAACTTTACTGTACTTATGAGTCATGCAGGGAACCTGCTTAAAATGCATATTTATAGTCTCGCTGTTAGAGATTCTGATTCAGTAGGCTTGAAGTAAGAACCAGAAAATCAGTTTTTTAACAAGCAATCCAAGTGATTCTGGCATAGGTCATCCATGGGCCAGACTTTGAGGAACATTGCACTTGATTAATGGTCCTCAGTGGCTACTGCAATAAATTTAAATCAAATACCATGCATAAGATGTCATGATAGAGCTACACGAAGCTCAGAAATAGGAGGTGAGTTGCACCTCCCAACTAACTGCAATACAGTCCTCGTTTAATTTTAAAAACAAAAAATCAACAATCTATAATGGAGTCATAGCACTCAGGCATTCTGCGACTTTAAGCAGACATGTCTTGCCTAGTAGACAAAGGAGTTCTGCAGTAAACAGAAGAGTTAGCAGCTTAGAGTCAGAGAAATCACCTGTGAATATCACCTTAGAAATATTTTTCTCCACCATTGAAGATCCATTTGGTTCACCCCCTTTATAAGTGAGAGCAGTGATTATTCAGGGCCTTTTGCCCTTCTCCTCAATGTCAGCTACAGTATTTCCCCTTTAAAGTCTTTGCGTATGGTAGGAGGTGGTCTCTCAAAGGAAGTATTGGCTGCTGAAGACATTGCCAGGAAGAAGGAAGATTGTTATTACCAAAGAAAATGAGCCTGAAATGTTTTTAAAATATGCAGAATGTCTGGGAGCTCTTCCAATATGCTTATTTTTAAGTTAAGCACAGCAAGAAGGAAATAAGATAGATTAAGCTTCAAGAAAAGAAAAAGTCCCCCAAAACATCTCTATTGAAGGAAACACTTTTTTATCGAGAGAGAGAGAGAGAGAGAGGACGGGAGAATGAGGTTTGAGGGGGAGGCGGCAGCGGCATCTTTGCTCTTGGCATCTTAATATTTTGAGAACATGAAACCGTTTTCTGGTTTAGTGATGGTCCCAGGTGGAATCGCATCTGCATTCATTGCGGGGAGTTGAGCGTGACCGTGTACGTGTGCAGAACTGGCGGGCTGGGCTGTCGGGGCCTGTCTGCACGGTGCGTGGAGGACTAAGTCTCCTCAGTAGTGCTCATCCTCAGGGAAGGTGGCAAAGTCTTGGGGGAAAAGGAGTGAGCTGATGGCACAGGATTGGTCCAGACCTCTCCCTGCTGCCCCCCTGACACATGTCTAGGTCCTAGGAAGAAAGAAGAATTAAATTAAAAACCATTTCACCCTGATTCCTAAAGCCCAGGGGACTGAAAGTGGAGCAGCATTGCTGTGACCACCATGAGAACCTTCTTTAAATCTGTGCTCATCTCTTCTTCCTGACAGCCAAGAAATCCCTCTGGCCCCTGAGCAAATGGAACAGTCCTCAATATTCCAGAGTTAAGAGCTCAGGCTCCAGCAGCAGCAGTTTACGGACCTGGCATTCACCTTGGTTTCCTCTTCTATTAATATGAGGGTGTGGCATCTACTGGGGCTCTGGAACAGGCCGTGCTATCTGCAGCAGGGAGTTACAAACATACCCCTTTGAAAACAGCTCCTCATGTGCTACTGGACACTTGGTGGTAAAGACAGAATGCTTGATCCTGGGGCACCAAGAGATCGTGCACCAGAAATGGCCTGTCACAAGCTGGGTTTAGTCAGATCCACCCAGTCACCAAGTCAGATAGGCCTAGCAGCAGTTCAACGTCAGCCGGAAACGGTTTATCCCAGGAGGAGCCTGCGCGGCGCCGGGAGGTATGAGGAAGCTGCATGAACAGGGACCCCAGACACCCACGCCACCCCGTATGACTGCGCTCTCTCCTCCTTCAGCTGGGTCCTACGGCTGTTTGAAGGGACCCCACATGACAAGCTGAAGGAGAAGAAAAGTCAGAACTTGGCTTACAAGTGGGTTGGTTCGACACTGGGCCCAAGCTGCAGACAGAAGCAGCTGCATGATAACCGCATTTGGGGGTGGCTTTGACAGGCGTTGCCAGGGACAGTCTTCCTAGCAGGCAAAGTGTTGAGCCTGCCTGGTCATCCACTGGTGTGGAAGGAGAAGTGGCCCAAGGTGAAGATACAGATGTGTCCCCTGGCCAGTGGTAGGTGGCCTGGGCAGATGGTTCCCCACTGGGGTACCTTGTTTCCCATCCCCACAACTTTGGGGAATCTTGGCCCCCAAAGGGTACATGCTCCTTCTAGGAGACTCAGAAAGGGTCTCAGTGAGCTTCAAACTGTGGTTCCTGGTTGGGCATTTTGGACTCCTTAAGCCCAGGAACCAGCAGACAAGAAGATTGGTCACTGCCTTAGCAGGGGTCAGTGGCCTTGATCAGCAGAAGACAGGACGGCTGTTGTGTAAGGCCAGGCAGGGGAAACGTGGACCTCCAGGGTGAGTGCTTCATAGGTGTGGAGCTCCGGTGGACCTCGGGGTACTCCCCTGTCCAGCTGTGACTGTGATCGACAAGGATAGCCACCTGGCCTGAAATATGAATGGTCACCAGGGGCTCAGACCCCTCATGTGAGGGTTTGGGTCATATCAGGTGTCTGAGTTTCTAGGGCTGCTGTGATGAAGTACCCAAATTGGGAGGCTTGAAACAACCGAAATTTATTCTCTTTAGAAGTCCGAAATCAAAGTGCCAGCAGGGCCGTTGTTCTCTTGGAAACATATCCTTCCTTGCCTCTTCCAGCTTCGGGGAGCTCCTGGACATTCTTGGGCTCACAGGTGCGTGGCTCTACTCTCTGCCCCTGTCTTCTCATGGGCTGTCTGTCCTCTGTGTCCCTACATCTTCTCCTCTTCTCATATGGATACCCATCATACTGGATTCAGAGCCTGCCCTACTCCAGTATGGCATCATCTTAACTAATGACATCTACAAAGACCTATTTCTAAATAAAGTCACATTTGCAGGTACCTGGGGGTTAGAACCACAACATATCTTTCTGGGGGACACAATTCAATCCATGACACCAGTTAAACCATCAGGACCAGCAGAGGTGATGGCTGAGGAAGAGGGGAATTTATAGAAGATAGCAAAGGAGAAAGATGGTGAGGACCAGGTGCAACCCCCAGGCCAACTGCAGTGACAAGGCACAGTTTGTTCCATTGACCCTCCCCACTTCTTAGTCTCCTCTCAGAAGGAGAAGCTCAGTGGCACTTTAGAGAATCTGCTCCATGCACATGTATGGAGGGGCAATGGGTGGACGCAGCCACCGGGGAGGTGTGTCCTACACGCACACCTCAGCCACCGGGGAGGTGCACGGCATGCACGCATCTCCCAGAAAGAATTTGTTCAGGTGCAAGGAGGATAGTCAGCTCACAATGTCCAGTTGTCAGCATCTTCCGAATCCACCCCAGCTTTCAAAATGAGGCCGTGCTCTGCCTGAAGGCCCCCCGGGCAATTGCTGGGCTCAGTGGTGAGAGGAGTAGAGGTTGCCATTTCTGCCCAAGGTCTCCAATGGGCAGTTTTTGCTCTGAAGCTTCCCATTGGCTTGGCAGAGATGTTGTCACATCTGTACTGCAGTTTGAGATGATTCTCAATCTTTCTTCTTCTCTCTTTACCTCTCACAGGCATTCTCCCCCACCCCAACCCCGCCATAAACCTCTGGTACCCCTACCTCCATCTCAGCATGTGTTTCCTGGAGGGCACAAGTGATACGGTGTGTCAGGTGAGAAGGCTGGGCTAGCACTGGGATGGAGCTGCCCAGTTTACATGTAGCTCCTTATTTACCACCCCCAGCTCTCGTCTCCAGACCATACAAACCCATTCTCCAAGTCCCTCCATTGGCTCTCCCCTCTTTTCCTCTCTTTTGATGCTCTGTGTGTGATACTCTCTGACCTGTGACATAGAAAGATGCACTATCAGATACAACTATTTGGTTGAAGTTGACCACTGAAAGCGGAGTAGGTAGAAGTCTGTGTGGTGTGAATATGACGTTCAAACATACTGCAAGCATTTATTGAAATTTATTACTTGTCCACCCCATCCCTTGGGGAGCTATTCCAGTTAAGAATTTCCTTTCCTTGGATACAAATATTCCTAGAAGGAATACAGAATCATGCTTCTGTTACCAGTAATGTATACTCAGTGTGCATATGAGTTTAATCCAGAAGTCAAAGTTTGGAGCCATAAAGCAGATCTTGTCGTAGAGAGGATATGCTGACATTTTGGTGACTGCTACTGTTTTAGATGAGTGGGATTTAAAAATGGTTAATTTGAATACCATCGCGCTACTACTATTTGTTGGATGTGTTGATTGCTACTTAGTAACTGAACTGTGCTGAGTCTAACCACACCATGAACATCCTGCAGACATTCACTGTCAGTGAGATGAACAATCACAGCGTTCCATCAGTCCTACCCATTGTCTATTCAGCTGTCACTCATCAGATCCCTGCTCTGTGGGATCTGCTAAGAAGAATGAAATATGTTGTGAAAACAATAAAAATGAAATCACTGTAAAGATAATAGGTGGTGCAAATTCCAGTGATAATATGACAACTGAATTGTTTAATTTTTTTAAAAGTTTATTTATTTATTTTTTTGCAGAGGTGGGGTCTCAGTATGTTGCCCAGGCTGGTCTCAGACTCCTGGGCTCAAGTGAGCCTCCCACCTCAGCCTCCTGAGTAGCTGGGGCTACAGGCATGAGCCACTGTGCCCGGCCTGTATCATTTCTGATTCTTTAGTTGGGATGGACTTAGAAGCTGAGAGAACCCTAAGGTTCTGTGAGGGAAGGGCTTTATAGTTGGAAGGGACGAGGGGGTTTGAAACCCACTCACTTCAGGAGTAATTGCAGTGATTAGCATCACCCAAAATCCAAAAGGATGCTGGGTGGTGGTTTCAATCATATACCCAATTAATTCATCAGGCAGGTCTCTGTGAAAACAAGATGCATCATGGCAGGTGACGGTGGATGATCATTAGGTCCTAGCTGCCATGCTGGCTACGTGTCTTCCCGGAGGGGCCAACACTTCTGGCATTTGTGCCTGTCACTGACTCACAAATGCTATCCTTGTCTTCTCCTTCCCCTCGTCCTCCTTCCCCTTCTCCTCCTTCTTCTTCATTTTGACCAGCTTTATGGAGATGTAATTCACGTATCATACAATTTACCCATTTAAAGTGTACAGTTTGATGGTTTTTAGTATATTCCAGATATGTGCAACCATCCCTACAGCCAGTTTTAGGATGTTTTAATCATCTCAAAAAGAAACTCTGTGCTCTTTATCCACTGATGTCCCAGCCCACTGTAACTCTTTCTGTGTCTGTAGAGTTTCGTGTTGTCATTTCCCTCGGGCAGTTATCTAGGAGTGGAATCAAATGCTTTCTTTTTGACAACCATCAATAAGGAAGATCAAAATCGGTTCATCTTCAGAAAGTAGAAATAGTGATTCTCATTCCCTGCCTTGCCCCGTGGCTACATGGACTTTTCAGCTGTTGTCATCGAGACCTTGAACATCTCAGCATTTCATTCAATGCCACACTGGTCTGTGATATTGTGACAGTCTTCTAATTGGATCTGATGAACAGAAAGTAGCAAGTACCCCAAATGCTCTAGTAATTCATATGTGAGACAGAGTGTGAGAGAGAAAACTCCATGACTATTTAGGAGGCTGCCACATCAGTAGAGTTTGTAGGGTCCTGATGGTCTGGGAAATGCTAGGATGTCTCCTATTATATGAATAAGAAGTTATCGAACTTCGACACTCTTACTGTTAAGAAAGAGGCGTGGTGTTTGCATGACTCTTCAGGTTTTGGAGGTGGCATAACCACTCTGGAGAGTATTGTTGCCTTGGCCCATTTACTGGCTGAATAGAAAGGCCGACAGAACAGGAGGGCTGGGCAGAAAGTTCAGGCTGGGGTGCAAGCCGCCCTGCCGCTCAAGCCACTTAACCTAGTGGGTACGGTGGTGCGAGGGTGCTCCAGCGTCTCATGGGCACGGGAGAGGAGTTGTAGCACTGAACTCCAGGGTTCTGCAGCGAGGCCATGCCTTGCGTAGCAGCGAGCGACTTTCTATCGAAGAAACAGTCCCAAGTGTAATGCTGGCGTAAAGTTGCTGTGGCTCTGCCCTTTGAGTCACCTACTCGGATGAGTACCTGAGCCAGAGATAAACATGAATGCAAGTCAACATGCGGTTTATCAAAAACAGGGGAAACAGGTGCTGGGCAGGCCGAACATCCTGAGTTCACTACGAGCAGCCCCAGGTGTCTGCTGTAGCCTTAAGAAGGTAAATTAATAACAAACCGTAATGCCTGGGGGAATGCTCATTTTATGTAAGTAAAACTGCTTTCAAGCAGAAGCTTTTGACTTCTAATCAGTTTGCTAATTATAATTATTTTCATTAAAGCAGGTGTTCAAAAGCTTTGCACTTGGCAATGCGTTGTTAATGGTCTGAGTTATTGTATGTGGCAGGGAGCTTTTTAAGATGAATTTCTTGATGAGCATTCTATCAATAATTCGAAGCAATTAGGGACAAGTTCCACCTTGCTGTGGTTTTGCTCCAGCACCCTACTTTCCATTCTTTTATTCTCTGCACATGAAGCTGCCCAGTGGTGACCTAGGGAAGCTGCACTGGGCTTGAATCACAGTGTGGCCCCTTCGTAGCTTGCTCTTAGGGGACTTAAAATCTCATTCTCCGTTTACTCATGAGTAAAGTGGGGTGGTCCCTAATGCCTGGGACACTGTGAAGGTTCAATGAAAGTGGGAAGCGCTGGCCCTGTGCCCAGTGTGTGGTAGCAACTTAATTTTATTGAACTGGCCTGAACCGAGATGCTGTGGGGTCGACATGGGAGAAGTGGGTGAGGCTTGTGCTGTCCAGGGCCCGTCCAATTCTAGGATATTGAGACTTGGACAGTGTGACTCTTGCTCTAAGATGAGCACAGAATATTCCTGAGTACGATGCACCAGGAGGAAGTACTCCTACCTAAACATAGCACAAATTGGAGAAAAAGAATTCACTTGTTCATTAGGCTTGGGTTTAATCATAGCCGCTGTACACGGGCATTGTCTCTGCCTTGGTATTCAGCCAGGAAAAGGAGAAGACGACTCCCCAGGAGGCCGAGCCTTCTTCATGCCACCATCGTCTCCATGTCGAGACTCATCAATGACAAGTGAAGCGAATGCAGCCGGGAGGGTGCGTGGACGCCTCACCTGCTGGGTGGGCAACTGCTCCCTTCCACATAGCGTCCTCAGCCTTTCAGGGAATAGTGGCTCAGAGAAGGTCTCCAGCTTGCTGAGTATTTTCAGAATTATTCTCCAAGAATCCAGCCCAAGTCCTTAACAAGAAAGGTAACTACAGACTGTGAGGCACATCCCCACATTCTCACGGGGGCCCCAGCACCATGCTGACCAGGCAGTAGGGTTGCAACTTGCCTAAGTTCCCTCAGCTAGTCATGGGCAGAACGTGGACTTGACCTCTGGCCTGTTTTCAACCCGATCCCCGTCCATGATTACCTCGCCATAGCAACGTGCTATGTTCTCCCCTGGGCTATATGCCCTGAATGCAAAACAGTGCGAAGTGGGAAGCCTCTAAAATATGACTCTTAAATTTCCTAAGTCTACAACATTTGTGCTTCCCATTACGCTTTTAAAATGTAGGTTTTATTTTTTAACAAAGGCACACATACCTTTTATGAGTCAAATGATTTTATAAGGCATATTATGAAAGAATTGCCCTATCCTCCAATATTCTGCTCCCCAGAAGCAATTACTTTGAGCTTTTCTAGATAATTCTATTGGTATTTACATCTACAACTCCCATATATCATGCTTATATTCCTACTTTCTACATGTTTAAGTTTTGGGCATTATCTATTGTTTTCCCATTAAGAAAGCTGAGGATTTAGCTGTTTTTTTCCCCACCTCATTTTCCCACTACTATATATGCATACATTTGCTGTGTTCCTGTCTTCCCAATATGCTATTAGCATAGTTTTAGTTAGATCACATGCTGGTGTTTATGTCACTATGACTATGTAAATCCCATTAGAGCTGGGCTATTTGGCCCACTGTGGTTTCTTTTCTTCCTAAGATAGCATAGCGTCTTTTCTTCCTTCCCTCCTCTCTCCTCCCTCCCTCCCTCCCTTCCTTTTTTCCTTCCTTCCCTCTCTTTTTTTCCCCCTCCTTCCCCTCATCTTCCTCCTCCTGCTCATTCTTCTCCTTTTCTTCTTCTTTCTTTAGTGTTATGCGTACTTATCACTAATCCAATCCCCAACTGTCTCCCTGTCGTGTGACTCTCTGGCGGACATGTTCCAATACATCACGCGGTACGTAACTTCCATCTCTCCTGGAGCCTTCTCCAGGTGGGTGTCATCGCCCTGTCCTTGCTCACGTGACAGGGGAAGACTACAATTCAGGGCTTAGGGACAACCAGTGAGCGGCCACGGCTCTTATCCAAGTCCCTGAAAATACAAACACTGAGGCCAGAAGTTAGCTGTGTGTTAAGTACAGCTCATTCATTCAGTTTTTGTCCTTCGCCATGAGCCAGAGTGTCTCTGAGAATATCAGTGTCCGTCAATTCCACGTCCCTGCTGCTTTGCTCGCACCTGCTGCTTGATTGCTGCTGATGTGAATACTGACCTCAAAGTGCCGTCTCACACTATTCAGCAATTTGTAAACAGGAAAGAAGATGTTTATCTGTCTTTTTTCGGTATATTTGTAATCCACGTGTATGGCAATTTGATATAAATCAGAATATTTTATTTCTAACAATGTCTCACTACTAAAACATCCTAAATGCAAGTGGGAAAAAAAGATATTGACATAAAATTATAATAACTTAAACAAACCCTATTACAATGCTTTATTCTATTCAGAACTGTTTCACTTGTATTATAATATTTCAGTTGGTCTTTTCAAAAGCTCTGCAAGTTAGATAAGAAGGGATGGTATCATTCTTTAGTCCCAGAGATATTATTAATAACTGGTCCAAATTCTAGTTTATTCAATGATTAAGATCACACCCCTTACGCTTTCCTTACTTTGGTTTCAAAGATTCCCCTAATGCGAATACTGGCCCTTAAAGGTAGAAGAGACACTCACAATGCAGCACCTCCTCCTTTCGTCTGCTGTGTCACCCTGCGGGGGTCTGTCATAAGGGAAACCAGCTTCCGGAGAACATTGGAACCCTTTTGGCCTAGGGATGTGAGTCACCGTGGGAGGCCGAGGGCTGAGCAGAGGGATTTTTGTTGCAGGGCGTGTTGGCTGAACATACGCTATTTTTTATAGAGGTGAAATTCACGTAGTATAAAATCGACCACTTTAAGCATACAGTTCACTGGCATTTAGTGCATTCTCCATGTTGTGCAACCACTATCTCTGTCTAGTTCCAAAACATTTTCATCACCCCCAAAAAAACCCCTGTACCCATTCAGCAGTTACACCCTATTCCTCAATCCTGCAAGCCCCCGGCAAACATCCATCTGCTTTCCGCCTCTATGATTTATCCACTGTGGATGTTTCATATAAATGCAATCATATGATGTGTGGTCTTTCATTGTAGCACATACCAGAACTTCATTCCTTTTTATGGCTGAACAGTATTCCACTGCATGGATATATCGTAACTTGTTTATCCTTTCATGTGTTGATGGATATTTGGGTTGTTTCCACTGTTTGGCTGTCGTGAATAATGCTGCTATGGTCATGCATATGGAGTATATACTTAGGAGTGGAATTTATGGGTCATATGGTAATTTTATATTTAACTTTTTGAGGAGCTGCCAAACTTTTTTCCATGGCAGCTGCACCATTTAAAATTCCTACCAGCAATGTGTGAGGGTTCCAGTTTCTCCACATCCTCACCTATACTATTTTCCTTTTTTTTTTTTTATTGTAGCCATCCTTGTGGGTATGAAGTGACATCTCAGTGTGATTTTGATTTGCATTTTCCTAATGATCAATGATGTTGGGCATCTTTTTATGTGGTATTGGCCATTTGTATGTCTTCTGAATGTAAGCTTTTAACAAAAGCTATTTTGTTGTCATCTAACCATTTTAGGAAGCATTCTCAGGATTTAAGAAAGTCAAAGAAGCCTCAATAATGTGCTTTTCCCCCTAACGTGTAAGTAGACGGAGGGTAAGCGTGGGCCGGGGTGGTTGGAAACAAAAGAACTGAGTCCTGATAATCTCCTCTGCTTCAGCCCTGCTCATCTATCTCCCATTGGGCAGGCGGCTTTGAAAATGTTCCGCACTGAGCAGGAAACTCTCGCTTTTCTGAAGTTCATGCATTATTTTCTCTGACTCTTTGGATCTCTAGTATCCTTCCAAATGGGGGTGTGCTTGGGACAGAGCTGGGCACAGCTGTGCAGAGTGATGAAGTCGGGGTCCCTTGAGCTGCTGTGATATTGCTTCAATAAAGACGGCTTCCGAGTTCAGGCTGTGGCATTATGCGGCATCCTTTTTCATCTCCTCGTGGGAACCTTCAGTGCTGTTTGGCTCTTCCTGAGTCTCCGACTAACAATTTTAGACAAACCATAAATTTGCTGTGCGGCAGGAGGGTAGTGTGCTCTCAGCCTCAGATAGGTAGCAGATATGAAATCAAAAGTTGGCTACTCTCTTCTTTACAGTCACTTGGAGCGTGACATGCCCCTAAGCTACAAAGCTTCCCTGGCTACCCCACTCGCTGAGTGAAATCCAGCTGGTGTCCTGGAGGCTCTGTGTGGTGACCCCGGGCCTCATCTCAACAATTCCTGCCACTCAGCTCCGGCCCTGGGCTCCAGTCCCACTGACCCACTTTCTGTTTTGAACCTTCCAGGTGTTCTGTCCCAGCCCTGAATATGAGCTGGGAAAACATACCCATGGCCAGCATGGCGCCCTGCTCCTTCTGGGTGCAGAACCCTTCCCTTCATTCCCCCTGTGTCTGGCTCCTTCTCAGGCTCCTGGTCTAGGCTAACGCCCACCTCAGAGAGGCCACGCCTCTCCCACCGTATCAAAAGTCGGGTGCCTGTTCCCTTTCCTCACGGTCCCATCACCCTGGTTTTTAAATTGCATTTATAACATCTATAGGTGTAATGCTTGTGACGATTATGTCTTTGTTATTGCTGGTTTTGTCTTCCTGTGTCTCCTGAAGGGTGTCTACTCTGTTCAGCTCTATCCTCAGTGTCTAGAGCAGCGCTTGCCCGTAGGAGGCTCTCAGTGAGTGTATGCCCAAAGAATGCACGGTCATGGAAAGCTGGCCAGAAGTAACACAAACATGGAGTCTGGCCCCTTTATTGTATGTGGCATATGTAAATGGGAATGAGAGCAGGGCTGTGGTGGGATTCTGTAATGAGGAGATATTTTTTCTCTTTTTTTATTTTTAATTTTATGTGTGTTAGACCTGT
>NW_012151796.1:316283-345779 GCF_000956105.1 Propithecus coquereli
CTTTCATTGGTGTTTTGTAGTTTTCCTTGTAGAGATCTTTCACCTTTGTAATAAGGAGATCTTGATCTACCTGTTAGTCTTGGCATCTTATCCACTTGATACTTGGAGACTTCTGTTATCACAATCCACACCCTGTCGTCTGTGGCCTAAGGGAGTCCTGGGCAGGCAGGACTTGTTCTGTGGCTCAGGGATCCTAGCTATGACTTAACCTGGTGCCTTTCCATTCTAGACTTTGTGCTGATACCTCTTACCTCCCTTGTTCTTTCGGCAGCAGCCTTGGGACTTCGCAGCAACTCAAGGAAACTTGCTAGGAAAACTTTGAGGTCCCTACCATAGCACACAATGGGCACACACAACAGCATTGAAGCAAGTGTATGTGGGCAACTGTGTTTTATCCACAAATGCTGGCCATGTTATGTTTGTTACATTTTTATAGTTTAATATTCAGGCCTTTTTATAGGAGATTATTTTCCCACACTGTCAGGAGTGGACTCCAGCCAACTTGGGTTGTACATTCCACAGTTGTTCTCGACACCCAGAATTCTGCAGATCCTTCTGTGAGTGCTGCATGGACATGGACTGGCACAGTGCTGTCTGAAGTGCTGAAGCCATGTGTGCTTTATGGAGAACGAGGCTGTGAATATCAGCAGTGTTTTTGAGTTGTTGATCCCTTGAAACACATCAAAAACCCTACAGCAGCCTGTGGGATTCACTTTTTTTTTTTTTTTTTTTTTGAGACAGAGTCTTGCTCTGTTGCCCAGGCTAGAGTGCCGTGGCATCAGCCTAACTCACAGCAACCTCAGACTCCTGGGCTCAAGCGATCCTTCTGCCTCAGCCTCCCAAGTAGCTGGGACTACAGGGGATTCACTTTTGATGTTAGCATATGGCTGGCACAAATTTCATAGCCGTCAATTTTTTTTTTTTTTTTTTTTTGGGCAGTGTAGAAGTATATAATGTGTGAAACTCAATTTATTCAACTAGTTTATAAAACTTTTATTTTGGTCTTCATGATGCCAAATACCTGTGTGTACTGAATATTTCCTTTTCAAGTGGTTGCTTTCGGGTCATGGAGAGAACTTGAGTGTGCATATTAATCTTTATTTTAATAAGGGAGAGTAAAACATCATAGCTGACTATAGTAATTGTTGAGTACATCAAATAAAATGCATACATTTGTGAAGAAATAGATGAAGGAAAGATTTCTAACACATTTCACACACTCACTGTGTGAATGTGGGAAAGCTACTCAATTTTGTCTCAGTATTTTACCTGTCCACTGGGCCAATTTCTGTCTGATCACCTTGCAAGATGTTTGTGACGTTTTCTGCTAGACAAAATCCCGAGAGAGTAAGCACCTTGTTTGTGGCCACACAGCTGTTTAGTGACAGAGTCAGCACCCAGCTGAGGTCTGTCCAGGTGTGAACTCACTGCTGCTCACACCAGCACGTGCCAGTGCCCTGCACATCCCATGCTCCGGGGGAATGTTGTTGCGCTTTGCTTAATGGTCAGAAGAGAAAGCCAGGTGACTTAGCCTGACCCCACATAGCAGAGCCTGAGGCCAGGTTTACTCTCCAGGTGCCCTGGGCGATGCTCTCGCAGGGTGGAGAAGGGCAGCGAAAGGGCAGGAAGTCTAGGTCCCATGTGACTGCACGGGCCCTGCTTTGTCTGTTCAGAGCTGCTTAGAGACACTTGGTCACTGCACTGGTGACCCTGCTCGACCACCTGGAATGGCTTGGGACAGGCTGTTCAGACCATCCATGCTTTGGAACAGTGCATTTGAGAGAAGGAGGCAGGGCAAGGTTTTCTGCCCTGTCTCCCCTTGGCCTCATGGAGATTTACCTGCCTGGCCTCCTGGGCATCAGCTGCTCCTGCAGCTGCCACTGGCAGGGCAGATCCTGTGATGTGGGGTTTCACCCAAATTGTGAAAGCGGAAGATGGTCAGAGACTCTGAGTGTGCTGCTGGTGGCTGGTGGATGTGCTGGTTCTGACCTGAGCCCTGGCCCCTCTGAGGAGGGCTGCACAGGAAGGAGGGATGAGGTTCGGGATGCATGGGCCCTCAACCATCAGGCCAGGGCATCAGCTAAGGCAGATATGCGGCTAAGGATCCGGGGGACGGGGAGGCCAAGGGGATCTGAACGGCTGCACGAGGCTAACATTTCACACTAGCGAAGGGATGGCATTTGCATTTCTGAGTGTCAGACACATCATGTCCTGATGCCGCCTGATAAGATTTAGACCAGCGAGTAAAAAATCCCATACTTGTGACAGCCTAGAGAGCTCTAGCTTTCTCAAGTCTCAAGAGCCCGATGCCTGTACTTGAAAGTAACTTTAGGTTTAAGAAGAAGTTCTTCTGGTACTTTTGAGGGATAGGAAAGGAGCCGCCAAAGTCAAATGCAGTCTGTGTCTGGGTCCTGTGCATACTCAGAGTCATATGATATATGAGAACTTTGGACAGAAGTGTACCCTTTATCGAACAGCTTTCTCACTCACCCTCTGGATTGCCCAAAAATACTACCTCAGTAAGCTGGGTCAAGGCAAGCGTGGTGTCCAGAGCAGGTGTCGTGGCCAGTATACGACCTTCACTTCACGACCTTGTCATCTCACTAGAGATGCACTGTCTTACAATTAAAGCACTGTGCTAGACACTGGACTTGGGAAGGAAGATAAGGGAGCATGATGTGTGGTCCTCATCTCTGTGAAATCTGTACCTGGTTAGCAGTGGTGCTGGTGACCTGTCAGGTAGCTTCGGCCTCCAGCAGTCCTTGTGGGTTAGAGTAGGAATGTTTGATGGAATAAGAGGATGAGCGCTCAGGAATAGGGCTGTAGATTGGTCTTTAACAGATAGGGGGCAGCAGAGAGGGGCTTGACACCTGGGGAGGGGAAAACCGTCTTCAGGAAGATTAAGGCATAAACAGCCATCTCTTACGTCCAAGTTTTGTTGTGGGCTCTTTGATTATGGGTCCTACGATTTCTGCCTTTTCATTTCTTATTTCCAGGCAGACAAGGTAGATTTTTTTTATAGTGGGAAGAATTTGGCATGTGGTGCCAGAGATGGTTTGAGTTCTGGCTTTGCCCTTGATATGTTCTGCATCCTTGGCCATGTCACCTAGCCATGCTGAGTCTCTCTCCCTTCCACCACAGAGTTGAAAGAGATGAGGGAATGTATGTGGGGGTGTTTATCAAAATATTATCATTTGTTTTTGTTATTGGAATTTTCCTCCTATTGCCAACTGCATTTTCCTGGCTGTATTCCTCACAGTACAGTCTTAGAGCTTAGTAGCTGCTAAATAAATACTTGTTGGTGGGCTGATGGAACAGGATCCCTTCCACCTCGGTCCCCCAGCTTTGCAGGAACGTTCCCTGGCCTTTGTGTCCCTTACTACTGAAGTACCGAGGGCTCCTAGGTCGTAGCGTTGCTCCCATGGGTGTCTTCCCATTTGCACCCTTTAGAGAGGAGATATCTCCCTGCCTTAGCGGACACTTACTCTCAGCTTCTGCGAGTATTTTGTTCTGATCATGATGAGTTAGCTGACTCGCGTGATTCACATAGAAAAACTCACTCCAAATGTAATGGGATAGACTAGTTAAATGATAACTAGGTGGTCACCAAGGGCCAAGCCATGACTTAGCCACAGCTGCCAACTTGACAGGTGGAGGCAGTAACCACGACTGAGAAGCGTGAGTCCATGACCTCCTTGTTCATTCAATTTGAGAAATGAAATTCACGCCCTTCAGATGCTCAGAACAATGCCACAGGGAGAGGACTCCTTGGCTGCTTCAGTGACGGTGAGGCTCGCGGTTCCTGCAGAAACACCTAGATCCCAGGACTGAGGGTTCCCAGTGGCTTTGTGTATTAGTATTGTTTCCATAACCCTTCTGTGCACTCCTTGAAGACAGGAATGACGGCTGCGGTGAGGGATAGAGAGAAAGAGATAACACGGGACCGATCGCTTGCTGACAGAAAGAAGCACATGGCTCTCAAGAGAGGACATAATCACTCGAAGGAGAACGTGGGAAAATAGACAGAAACGCTTCAGGACCCACGCGGATTACACACCAATCTCCAAAAGCTACAACACGACACACTCCTCACAGGCTCTGTTTCCTCTTGGTGTTTTAATGCAAGAAAACCTTGAAATGGGATATGTGACTGCTTCAAAGAGCTGCTCAAAAAAAGCAGAAGTAGGAAAGGTCCTATTTTTTTCCCTCACTGTCTACATCTATGTGATATGAAAATGCTTTCCCACTATAGTTAGTAATACCGTGTTGTATACATGAAATTTGCTAAGAGAGTAGAACTTTAAGTGTTCTCACTACACGTGCAAAAATGGTCACTATGTGAACAAGATGGATATGTTAATTAGTTTGACTATAATAATCAGTTTTCCATGTTTATGTATATCAAAACATCACCTTAAATATATACAATTTCAATAAAAAAATTTTTAAAAACTTAGAAAAAATAGCACAAGTATGATTATATATAATTTAACTAGGCCCTTAAACTATTACTTGGATTATTTCTAAACTTTGTATAACTAGAAAACATAGTTATTAATATATGATTTCATACATGTGTAAGTATATTTACAGGATAAGTTTCTAGAAATGGAATTTCCAGGTAAAAGAAATTTGCATTTGCAAGTTTGACAGATCCTACCAGATTTCTTTTCTTAGAGATTGAACCTGTTTACTCTCTTAACTACAATACATTTATTTCTTTACATTCTTGCAAACACAGTATTATCTTAAAATCTTTTTGTAATCTTATGAAAGGATTTCTTGTCTTAAAAAATATTAAGTTGCCATACTTGTTAGACATGAAGATATCTGGAAGGCAGTTAGTTATGAATAAGTTCCAGGAGCTCAGGAAAGAAGTCAGGGTAGCAGATATAAATGTGGTTGTCGTTAGCATATAGGTGATGATTAAAGCCATAGAATTAGATGAGGTCACCCAGCACATGAGTGTAGTTAGAGAAGAGGGCACATGGGACTGAACTGGCTTCTTTCATAGACTGCAGTGGGAAAGTCATTGGCCCCTTTCTGAGCTTAATTGTATTTCATTGATCTAGTGTTTATCCACACGCCAGGAGTTTATTTATTGTAACTTCATCATAAGTCTTTTTTTCATAAGTCTCGATTTCTATAGGGCTTACCCACCTATTATGTTTGTTTGTTGATAAGAAAAATCCAATCAATAGGGAGAATTTGATAATGAAGGAGGAAAAGGGAATAGTGTCCCGCAATGAGTCCCTGAGCGGATAAGAGAGAATGAGATCTTGTACCCATTTGAGTTTTAAAAATCTATAGATTATATATAAATTTATGGTTTGGATTAAAGGAGAATTACAGCTATAGAAATATAGGAAGAGATACAGTAAAGGATGAAAATCCCCTTCAAAAATCATCCATACCCACACATTCCACTAATTACCGCTATTAATAGTTCAGCATTCATCCTTTTAGACCTTTCAAAATATTATTTATTTAAGCGTTCCTTTACTAATTGACTTTCAGTTTTTTCAAACTGAAAAATATCTTTTATAAATAACGCTTTTTAAAAAATAAACAATGCTATAAACATCTTTGTAGCTTTTTTTAAAGTATGCATGAGGGTTAAAGTTAGGGTTATATTTAGGGTTAGGGTTAGAGTAAGGTAGATTCACAGAAGTAAAATGACTAACTCAAGGAATATACACAATTTCTGATTTTTTAAAATGATCTTTTTCTACTTACAGAAACTCACCAATATTTTTCTTCTAATACTTGTATAGTTTCATTTCTTTCTTCCCTCTCTCTTTTTACTTTACTTTTAAGTGGTGGGTACAAACCCTAAGGGGATCAAAGAGGGCTAATGAAAAGGAGATCTGCAAAGGCGTGGACAGCGTACAGAGGAACTGCAAGGGGATCCTCGGTTTCTGGGCCCGCGTTACAGCAGGCAGGGCTGGCGAATGCTCATCCTGCCCCAGCCTCGGGCCCAGGGCCGGGAGAGGAGAGAGCAGGTCGTTGCGAGGAGAAAGTTACGTCTTTGGCTGAGAGGTTTCCAGCCAGCTCCAGGTAACCCGTTGAGCTAGGAGCCGGACAGTCATGCTTGACCTCACTCTCTGGCCCCCTTGGATCTCCTGTCAGGATTCTCACTCGCCACTTCCAAAGGAGACTAGAGAGCAAGGAGCCCGTCCATGAAGTCGATAAAGACTAAACTCCTGGAGGAAAAAACTAGATGAAGAAGACTGGAGCGTGAACCTGGAGGGCGAATAGAAACTGGCATGGAGTTTATGGCGCGAGGTGCGGGTCCCGTTATCTTTCCAGTTGGTGGTGTAGCCGTCCCGACACCACTTGTTAAGAAGACCACCTCATGGTTTAAAATGCCAGCTTATCATGCACAAAATTTCCATGTTTACTTGGGTCTATTTTCGAACTTTTCATTTTGTTTCACTGGCCTGTTTGTATACCAGTGGCACACGTGTTTAATACTGAGAGCTTCTGGCATAATTTCTGATGGGGCTGGCCACGCTCGCTCACCTCCAGAGTTTTCCTGGCTGTTCTATGTAAAATTTAGAATTAACATCCTTAAGTACAGATAAAAACTTATTGATATTTTGTTGGAAGAACATTCCTTGACTGGGAAAAGTTGACGTATTTGATGTTGATTCCTGCTGTTCAAGATCAGAGGATGTCTCTGCATTTGCTCAGGTTTACTTTTGTATCCTTCAGGAATATATTCTACTTCTCTCATAGGTGCTGTAACTTTTTAAAAGCTTATTCCTAGGTATTTTATATCTTTAATTGCTACTGTAAAGGGTATCTTTCTCCATTTTATTTTGTAATTGGTTATTGGCTGTCTACATAAAAGCTACTGATTTTTATTACTCATTTTATATCCTGTTCCTTTACTGAATTCTCTTATCTATAATATTTTTTCTTATTTTTTATTTTTCAGATATTCTAGCATATTATTTGCAAGTAGAATTTTACCTTTCTTGTACAATTTTTGTGCTTCAAATATTTTCCCTTTGCATCTTAACCAATATATCCAACACAAAGTTAAATGTTAAATAGTAGGGGAGATAGTGAACATCTTCCCTCACCATTGTTAAAGGAAATATGTCTAGTGTTTCTGCATTAAGTAAGATGCTGGCTTTTGGATTGAGGTCTATTTTGTATTTGATCTTTTCTATACCTATTAAAACAATCATATAATATGTTTCTTCTTGGGTCTTTTAAAAGGGCAAACTATACTTACAGGTTTCTCATTATAGAAACATCCTTGCTTTCTGGAATATATCCTATGTGGTCATGATTTATTCTAGGAATGTTATTGACTTTTTGCCACTATTTTATTTAAGATCTTTACGTTGATAGTCATAGGTGAGACTGGTCTGTAGAATTTTGTTTTGGCTCAATCTTTATTGGTACATGCAATACTTGAGGGATTTCTGAGTTTTCTTCCTTTTTCTTTTGTTTTCTGAAACAATTCATTAATAATAGGCATTAGGATAATGTAGTTTTGTAGACTTCTCTGTGAAATCATATGGGCTTGGTGTTTTGGGGCAGGTAACTTTTAAATAATTTTTCTATTTCTTTTCTGAAAATGGACATTAATTTTTTCTAAATGTCATATGTCTCTTTGGGTCCTCCATTCCCCCGTTATTGCTTTCTCTTATGTGAAATGTATATTTTCTAGTGTAGAATTTTAATTATCTTATTTCCTTTTCTATATGTTTTTTGAGGCATTTTCTTAGTGATGCTCTGGGGATTACCATTAACCTCTTAATTTATGACAACCGGTTCAGATTAATGCCAGTTTAACTTCAATAGTACATAAAACTTTGATCCTACATAGATTCAGCCCCCTTTTATGTTGTTATTTTCACAAATTATATCTTTATATATTGTGTGCCTATCAGCTTGGATTTATGATTATTGCATTATGCAGTTATATTTAAAAAAATAGAAAAAAGGAATTGCAAACAAAAAATACATTAATACTGACTTTTATATTTACTTACGTAGTTAATTTTACTGGCGCCCTTTATTTCTTGTCTTGGATCCAAGTCACTGCGAGTGTCCTTCTGTTTCAGCCTGAGGGACCCTCTTTAGTATTTCTTACAGGGCTGGTCTGATTGCAACAAACTCTCCTAGTTTCCTTTTCTGAGAATGTCTTCATTCATCCTCTATTTTTAAAGCAGCTTTATTGAGATAATTCATATACTGTACAATTTCCCCATTTAAGGTGTACAATTTAATGGTTTTTACATTCACAAATCTGTGCAACCATTACTGCAGACAATTTTAAAATGTTTTTATCCCCTCAGAAAGGAACCTTGTGCCCTTCAGCTGTCATACTCCTAGATACTTATAGTCTGTAAAGTTTGGGAACAATTGATTTGGAACTCTAATCTGAGTTTTGTTTGATGATTGGGCTTAGATGAGAAGGAATTGTGTAAAATTCTAATCATCTTTTTTATGTTCCTTGAATCTTTGCTAAGAGAAACTTGCCACAATTAGTATCGTGAGCAGAACAACATCCTTATTCTGTCCTCTTTCTGTGGCATGAAGCTTTTGTCCTTATTGAGGTCCAAGCAAGCGGGAAGAAGAGTGTTCAGTCAAAAGAGTACTTGGCTGGATTGAGTTAGAGTAGCCATTAAGGCTACAGTGGTGTTTCTCAATGGGATGCTATGGGATTTGGGGTAGGACAGTCCTCACTGGCTTGGTCTGTCCTGTATGTTGGCATCTCCGGCTCTCTTTCATTAACATCAAGTTTTTCCCACACATTTGTGCCACAATAATACTCTCATATCTCCAGATGAACCTTGGAGATTGGTACCATCCTCTACCAACTCCCTTATGTCAACCACTAGAAGATGCTCATGGGCCTGGGGATGTGAGATATATATATATTCAGGATCAGAGCAGTTTTTTTGAAATATGTACGTGGCTTCCTCCTCTATGTACCCTTTTTATTTTTCAATTTTTTCTGGGTCACTGAGTTTGCTTTAGGGTTGTACATGGTCCGGCAATGCATTGACTTTGTTCCATCATTCAGAGTTAGAAAGTGTTGAATCCTGGACTTTAAATCTTGAGCTACCTCCCATTTTATTATTCATCGGTGACATCCCACCCTTCCTCCCACCCCCACACAAATGTCTGTGCCTCACATTTGCTTTTAATTGCAGTGGTCCTGAAAGATTCAGAATTCCCTCAGGGTAGACATTTTTCATTTCAGATGGTGACATCAACTCAAGCCCTTTTGTAACATGAGCGCTTTCGAAATGATGAAGTCTTGAATTTTTATACTTTTATTAAAACCAACCACTGAAACAGCGCTTACTGTCTCCAGACTTTGCCTTTCTGTCAGTGAGGTTATAGCAACTCAATAATAATATCTATGTAATTTACATGGGCGAGGCCTATAAAGAACTTTCTGTGTTCATACTTTCATGTCCTTGGTTAACCTGATAACTGGTCACTCCCACCTCCTGTGCACAGAACTACTCTGAGATGAAGTCACTGGCAGAAGGTCACTTTATGTTAGGCCAGAATTGCACGCTGACCCCCGCCTTGTCCTCTCGCAGCTGGATGACTCTTGCAGAACCAGAGAATTCTCTTCTTTTTGCTGTGCACAGACTAGCCAGCCAATCACTGGGCCATTGGAGCAGCACACCAGTGATATCATGTAACTTACCCACCTGAAAAATGTTCACTTGCTCTCCTAGAGAGCAACGCACCCCAAAACCACACTTCAAACTAACACATCTCACAGTGTCAGTAAGTACGTGGGGTGCACGTAAGACCAACTGCTTTCAGTCCCAACTTCTGAGCCGTTGTTGATGCTGTTCTTGCCTAGAATGTTCTTGCTTCTTAACCGAAACATTTCCTACTCACATTTCAAAGGCTGACTTACATTCTACCTCTCCTGTTAAACCCTGTGTGGTTATGACACTGTCTAATGAGCTCTTTTCCTGAGTGTGTTTACTACACTTCACATCTTTGCCATCCACTCGAGCTCTTAAAACAGCCTGTCATACACGACGGTGCCATGCTAAGCAAGTGGAGAGCAGAAGGGCTTCCGTGTTCCTGGTAGAACTTAGTGAAGGAGACACTGAGTGAGTATGCCTTTGTGGACTGTGTAAAATCCCTGAAACAATTTTACCTTACCGTGCCAAAATTCAAAGTTTGCTTACTTTGTTTTTTAAAGCAATTCCCCAATCGGTATCTAGGATGCTGTCCTGTGAAGCATCCCACTGAGGGCGTCGAGAAGTGGCCATGAGGTGCCCCTGCAGGTCTGCGGCGGAGGAGCCCTTCTGCCTGGGCTGTCGCAGATGCCTTTGCCGGCCCCCTTTTATCTGCGGTCTTCATTTTAATTGGTTTTTAATTGCCTATTTAACACACCTAGCAATTAAGGTGAAATGGCTCTTTGACAAATGTGAGAGCTTTTAAATTAGTGCTAATTGCTTTTGTTAATTAAAAGTAATGCTTTATATTGTGTTATTGGTATTCTCTTATATAAAACTGGATTAATGACTTCCAATCAATCCTGCCACAGAGACGTTCCTTTGTAATCACTGGGACTTGGGACACGCTGCTCCTACGGAATGTAAGACGATGCCTAGAACTTCTGGCTAAGTTGGGAGGGGAGGCGGGAGAGTGAGTGCACCCCGATGCGGCTGCTGCCTCAGCCCACCCCCACTCATTCAGAATTACACTGAAAGTCCTTGCGGAGGAGGTAGTATGGGCTGCTGCATCAGTCAGGGTTCCAACGGGAAAGAGGTGCCATGTTTGAAGCAGGACAATTTGGGGGTGATTTAACAATGGACTATTTAGAAAGCTCTGAATAGCTTTCTACAGGGAAAAGGGGAAAAGGGGCTGCAATGGAAAGAGCCGTTACCGCCCTTAGGTCAGAGGGGCAAAGGGAGGGGAGATCAACAGAGCCTGAAACCTGTAGCCTCATTTGGAGAAAGCCGGTTCTGGGAACTCGGTGATCATTGGGTGGAGGGTGTATTCAAATGGCAGCACGCCTGCAGGAATGGAGCCGGGGCCAGGTAGCCTGTCTTCACTCACCTGCCTCTCTCTGAACTCTTGCCAGGGCCCCCTGCTGGCTGGACTCAGCTGGGAGTCAGAGGGTGAGGGAGCCCATCCATGAAATTCACATAAGTCCGACTTCTGGGACAGCGCGCAGGGTGGAGAGCGAACTGGGTAGCCAAGTGGAAGATATCTGCACAGCTACCATATTTACATCAAAAAATCCCAATGCTCTCCACAAACTAAATGGATTGTGTGGACTAGAGGGCTGCAAGGCTGCCTTTGGGAAGGACTCAGGGGATCGCTCCTGGGTACACGTGCCACAGTGCTGCTGGGTCCTTTGCCCTGGGGACCAGCCTCCCATTGAGTGGATGTGTTTCAGGTCTGAGAAGTGACGCAGTGTGGAAACCCAGCCAGGGATCACGCTGCTCTCAGCCTCCTGATCAACCACGTGATGTCTTCTGGTTGTGCAGATTGAGGAATGCTGTACTCGGGACCCATACGTTTCTGCCAGGGGTGCTCCAACCTATGAACTATCCCATGCCCTCTTGGGCCGGGCCCTTGGCTGCCACCTGGTCTTGCTGTTCGTTAGGACGATTGATCCACCTCGAGACTTGGTTAACACCGCTCATCTCCTCTGCTAACAGGGGCCCCCATCTAGAAGGGAACCTGACCGTCAGCCCTGGCCGTAGAGGACAGCCACCACCTGGCTCCTCCTGGTGCCCTCGAGCCAGGTCGTTTTTTGTTGCTTTCTATTATAAATGGAAAGTCCTCCAGGTTCCCCCATCAGGCACAGAAACCTCGGGCACAATCTGTTCTGGATGCCCACTGCGCCAGCCATTTGACCCGCTACACCATCATCTACCTCGGTGGTTCCCGGAGGTTCTGGGAGATTCTGGTTCCACCCAGGGGCTTGGAGGAAGTGATGGCCCCACTAAAAGCTGCCCTACCCGCACGTTAGCGCTGTCCCCTGGGCTCCAACTCGATAAACTCACGTTCTGCTTCCAGGGCCCAGCAACCCCAGGGCGCAGTACCAGCCCTGCTCGCCGGTTCGGGTAGGTCCTGGTTGTCCTCACTGATTCTAGGCAGCTCTGGACCTTCGGAGTTATCCTGAAATGGGGTGAGAAGCAGCCTTTATTCCCCTCAATCAGGCATCGGATGCAGCCTGCCACCACCCCCAGGAGGGGACGTGACCTGGGGCAGTGGCTGTCTTCAGCCAGGGGCAGGTTTGGGGAGGGACTCCTGTGAGTGCCTCAGGCAGAGAGGAGGGAACCTGGACAGAGTCCCTGCATCTGCCTCACTTGTCTATGTGGATAATTCGGTAAACACAGACGAGAAAACCACTCCACCCACCTTCTCCACCGCGACAGAGGAGTGTATTTTGCGTATTATCTGTCTCTCCACACATGTCATTTTATATAAATGCAGTCCTATCGTGCGAACCTGCTTCCTCCACCAAGCGTGTCGCTTCCCCGTTTGCACTCACCCTTCTTTTGCTCTGTTCTGCATCATAGTGACTACGTTTTTTAGGATTCCTTGAATACTGATTTCCATCCTGGTTAGACCACTGGGGGACACTGGCAGAAGACCGGAAGGTGGGGGGCAGGGAGGCTGCAAGGTATTCTCCCTCACTCTGCTCTGGCCGTGGCCCCCCTGGGTCTAGGGTTCCTGTGGCACCTCCTGGATTCCAGAGCAGCCCACTAGTCTCTCCCGCCTGGAGTGGTAGCATCTGCCTGCTGTTGCTAACCCTTGCATTGCCTTGCCATTCCTGACTTATCTAGGAGATGGAATTGCTGAATCTTTTGTATTGAATGTCCTGTATCTAAAATATTTAGAATACTTTTAAGCAATCCCCAAATTTTAAGTATTGAGGTTCTTTCTAGTTGTTTCTTACCAGAAGCATTGAGCCATGAGCATCCTTGGGACTAAATCTTGGCACATGCCCGTGGTTATTTTGTAAAGCTAAGTTCTCAGAGGCAGAGGAATTGCTGGCTCAAAACATTTAAAACTCTTGTTCATTTATTGCTTAACTTTCTTCTGGAAAGTTCTCACTGGTTTATACTCACATTGATAATCTTTTCTTGGTCACTAACTGCAGCATAAGCCTCACTGGGCCTGCCAAGGCCTGGCTCTCTGATTCTTGGCGCTGTAAATCAGACGGTGGGTGGCTGCAGACTGTGCACGGTGATGCGAGTGGCGGCCTCAGCGCTGCGCTGCGCACGCCCCGTGCAGTGGTCTGCGGGAGTCCTGCCGGTCTGAACATACAGAACATGACGGGAATAGGCCCTGCCTACCGTGTAAGGCCGCTGAAAGTTAAAGTGCTGAACAGGGACAAATAAATGGGGCTACTGTGTTGCTTCTTGCGGCCCACATGTGCGTAACTCTTCCTCTGCCTTCTCTGATGTCCAAATCCTGGCAGCATCTCTCTGGTCCCAGTTCCTCCTGCCTGAATAATCTGCAGCTAGCCGTGTTTCACGTGCACGTGTCCTGCTGTTCTGCCCGCAGGCCCGGGCTCGGCTGCTTCCCCACCCCACTGTCCCCACTCTGCCTCCCAAGGCGCTTACAATAATGCTGTTGTGGCAGGCTTGAGTAACCTGCTCCTTTCACCAGCATAATGGTGATTATTCTTCCCCCAGAGAGCTAATATCCTACTCTTTTCCTGAGGCCCAGCGTTTTCAAAATATTATAGCTTTATTGAGGTGTAGTTGATAAAAACTCCACATATTTAATGTATGCAATTTGCTGGCTTTGCATATATGCATAGAGCTATGAAACAATGACCACAGTCAAGGGGATAAATATATCCATTACCTCTAAAAGTTTCCTTCTGTCCCCATCCCCCTTTTGTGGTAAGAACACTTAACATGAGATCTAGTCTCTTACCCACTTTTTTAGTGCCCAACACAGGATCGTTAACCGTGGGCGCATGCTGTACATTGGATCTCTAGAACCTACTGCTCTTGCGTAACAGACTTTATACCCATTGAACAACAACTTCCCTTCTCTGCCTGCACAGGCCCTGGCAACCACCATTATGCTCTCTGCTTTTATAAATTTGACTATTTTAGATGCCTCATATAAATGCAGTCATGCAGTATTTGTCCGTCTGTGACTGGTTTATTTCATTTATACAGTGTCCTCAAGGTTCATCCATGTTGTTGCAAATGGTAGGATTTCCTTCTTTTTTTTAAGGCTGAATAATATTCCACTGTAGCTATATACTCCATTTTGTTTATCTAATAATCTGGTGATGGACGCTTACATTGTTTCCACGTTTTGGTTCTTGTGATTGATGCTGCAGTGAACGTGGGAGTGCAGATAGCTCTTCAGGATCCTGATTTCAGTGTTTGGGACATATACCCAGCAGTGGGATTGCTGAGTCGTGTGGCAGTTCTATTTTTAAGGAACCAGAGGCCAGTGTATTAATCACATTTTTAATTGTCCGTATCTTGTGATGTTTGATACAGACCAAGGGAGAGACTGCCCCTCCCAGGACTAGCCATTTTTATAGATAACGAAGGTCTATTTCTTCTTTCAGTTCTGTCAGTTTTTGTTTCATGTATTTTGCAGCTTGGTTGTTAGGTACATATATGTTTATAATGGTTATGATTTCCTGATGGATTGACTCTTTTATCATTATAAAATATCTTTATTTTTTAAAAGAAACTTTGTTTGAAAGTCTATTTAGTCTGATATTAATGTATCCACTCCACCTCTCTCATGAATACTGTTTGCACACTATTTTTCCATCCTTTCATTTCAACCCTTGTGTATCTCTGAATCTAAAATGTATCTCCTATAGACAGTATATCATTGGGTCTTGTTTTTTCTTTCTTTCTTAAAGTCCAGTCTGACAACCTCTGCGTTTTGATTGGATTGTTTAATCCATTCACATTCTGGTTTGCTTCTCCTGGAGTGACGTACATGCTCTATGAGCAGGTGCCGGGTGGGAGTGGTGGCCCCTGGTCTTCTGGGCTTGTTCCTCCTGATGTGGAACCTATGAGCAAGCTTGGATGGGATCAGTCAGGGCCTCAGTATTGTCAGCCTGCCGTCTGGGGCAGATATTCTGCCCTGCAAGGAAGGGCTGGGTTAGGGAATGGAACCTCATCCTTTTAGCCATGCCTGCCTGGAATTCCAGGGGACATGAGAAGTGCCAGTGTCTTGCCCCTTTCAAAGTGAGACCACAGCCATAGACTTGGGACTAGGTAGAGAGTGAGCCTCTGTCTTCTTGTCTGGACCTGTCTAGGGCAGAGCACATGTAGAGTTACACAGACCTAGGGTTGGGGGAGCAGCTCAAATGCCACAGACTCTTGCTGTTCTTACTGAGATTCAGTAGGTTTTCTTGAATATATTTCCATTTGATAAATACCCTTAGGACAATTTGCAGAGATTTTAGGTGATTGCTGAAAAAGTAATTTTCACTAACTAAGTGGTTTTTCCTGGGGAGAGAGGTCACTGTGCTTCTTGAGCTGCCATTTCAGAATTCTGCCTCTAAAGGCATCTTTGAGCTACTTAGAATAATTTTTTTTTTCCAATTGCTTTCATTGTTGCGTGAGCTGCAAATTAGCATTTTTATCCAATAGAAGGTTGTAGTTCAAGTATCTTTATTTGTGACATATGATGCTGATTTACTTATTGAATATTTAGAATGCTGCATTTTTGTTATACCTTCTTGATCCAGAGGAGGAAATACACCGTGTAGCTGCAGTTTTTGCTCCGTGACTACTTAGCTCAACAATTTGTGAAAATTCACCAACAAATGCCTTTGGACCAATAGTCCTGTAATAAATTTAATTCTTCAATTTAGTCTTGGTGACATATTTATTATTTTTAATTTATTTCCTAGAGGGAGATTTAGTCTAGCTAGAGTATATTTGGGGTTTTATACCGAGGTGAAAAAGCTCTGTAGCTCCTTAAATGTTTAGTTTTGTGTGTGTTCTATTCAAATACTTTTAAGATTTTTATGTTTGCTGGAGAATTTATCTGATCTTTTTTATCCTCACTGTTAACGGTAAGTAAACCAAAATCCCAAAGAAATCAAAGCTAGTAGCCAAGTTACCTTTATGCTGTCCTATATTCTCTGATCTTTGCTGAAATTCAGTGGAGCACGGGTGTATTTTTCCCCTTGCCTTTTAAGGATTACTTATAAGAATTCATTAGTATCCTTCATATATCTAACATACTACAATGGATGTTCATATTGCCTATATGCTCTTTAATCACTGAAACTTATGGATTATCCATTTAAACCACTTACTTTAGTAAGTGGTCTGCTGAAACACATTTCATGTGGGCCATTGCTCTTAAGCAAATACTGTTTCAGTTTAACCTTTTAGGCTCCTGGAAGCCAGCTAATCACTCCTCTCCTTTCCTCTGTAAACCAACAAGCTTACTGAAGACTTACTCCCAAAGGTTATACTCCAAGTGGTATCTTAGGGATACAAAGAAACATTAGCTTGAGCTTAGCCTACAAGGACCTCCATTCTCCCAGGTGGGCTAAGCTCCATGTATTAAATTATTAAGTAGAAAAACGTTTGTTTTTATCTTTCTGATCCCCTCCCCATCTGACTGTCACTTTCTTTTCTCAAATGTTACCTATACTTTCTTATTGCTCTTCCTTTTATGCTTCCAAACACTTATTTAAAAGGCCACGGTGACTACATGGATCTAGGTCGATGCCCCTGTCTTTTGCAGGAATTTGTGGGGCCAATCTGCAAGGGCACTTGGCCAAGGGGGCAACTGCCTCCTTGGGCTGAATCCAGACCATATCCTGCTTGCCAAGTCCTGAGAACTTGTGGACTTTTTCAGAAAATAGAAGTGACGTTTATAACTTCTCTGCCCTAATGGAGCACGTTTGATTAATTCTTGTTAAGGTGCTGTATGTGGAAGTTGGCATCCTAAGTATCTTAATTTTAAGGAGAGGCTCTGTCCTTTATTAAGGGGTTTTGAAGAGTTGGGGACAAGTTAGAGGGTTTGAGGATCCAAGGGCCATCCTTGTGATTATGAACTCCCAGGGTAAAGCTTGATGTCCTCTCTACTTCTATGTAAAAGCAGATCCAATGCCTGCTACTTCTATATCCTATTTATTTGTGAGAGAATGAGACTAGCTCCTCCCATATTTGTTGAGGTGTAAGACTGCAAACCACAGGTAAGTTTTTTAAGTTAAGGTTTGAGTTGTAGATATTCCTGCAAGAGAGAAGACAATGAAATAAATAGTTACAAAAAACTGTAACTCAGATGGGTGCTTCATGTCAGTGATCTTGGCCAAGATGGGGACAGGGGAACTTAGCCTTGGGACATCGGAAAGAATGAAGCCAGGTACAGATGACCACTAAGATCAAAACAGGGCACCTGGAGTCCAAAATTTTGATTATAAATATACCAATTGCTATTGTTTGAATGTTTGGCTCTTCCAAAACTCACGTTGAAATTTAATTGCCATTGTGACAGTATTAAAAGGTGGGACCTTTAAGAGGTGATTAGGCCATGAGGACTCCTCCCTCATGGGTGGGATTAATGCCATTATTTTAAAAGGGGCAAGTTCAGCCCCCTGTTATCTCTTTGTCCTTCCTCCTTCTTCCATGCAATGATGCAATGGACCTGAATAAATATACTTAATGAAGTAACCCTTATCTTCCACTGGTTTTGCACATCCCATATATCTGTAGTGATTCCCCTAGAATTTACTGTTCCCAGCCACATCCCCTTTGTCCTGTCATCTCTTCTGAAATTTATCATTCTTTGTCTAAAAAGTATAAAAGCATCTTGCTTTGGCTCCTTCTTTGGACTTCACTCTCCTGTGAAGAGCCCCATGTACATATAAAACTGGTAAAATCTTTATGCTTTTTCCTTGATAATCTGCCTGTTGTCAATTTGGTTTCTAAATCCAGCCAAAGAGCCCATACGAGAGCTAAAGGGGGGTTGGAGGTGATCTCTGCCCCTCTTCGGTTGCATTCAGCAAGAACAGAGGCACGTGGACACTAATGATCAAACTACCATGAACAAAACTGGAGACTTGTTTCTTCACTTTCTCCTTATGAGCCTTCCTATTCATTGTAATAATTAAAATAGTTAACAATGACTCTAAAAATTTTGTTTTGTCAATTTTGTTTACAAACCAGACAATGACTTCATTTCTGAGGGATTTTTAATTTTTACAAAAGGAAATAGAAGTTGATATTGCTATGAATTCCCATAATGCACTGAAACATGATTTAAGTGCTCCCAACCCTCGTGATATACCTAATGCATATAGTATGGCATTAAAGTTGGGACTTCCTCATTGACAAAACTATCCCAGGTACTTTCACTTGTAGAGTGTTTTACTGAGCAGGTGCATGTTAGGATGTATCTTGGGTTTTGAATAATTACTATGGCATGTGGTTTCAGGAATTACTGTTTTTTCCCCACTGAAATAAGAAAGCATGGAAAAAGTAGAATTTCCAGATTTGTTAGGACAGAAAAAACAAGCTAGGAAAAGGAATGTGTCCCAGGCTTAGGAATATGATATTTATCTACTCTAATGGGGTTATAACACATCTCAAGCTTGGCTCTTTAGTAGAATGACCTGGAGAACTTGTTAAAAAGCAAATGCCTGATGTAACCCTGACCAGTCTATGAAATATGTCTATGGTGGGCTCAGGCATCTGTGTTTTTTTATAAACTCCTCAGAAAATCCTGATACACACAGTGTGTTTGTCAGTAAACTGCATGTATTCTGTTACAGCAATTTTCAAAGAGCCACATCTTGAATACTTTTATTATGAAAATTGATAAGTCTGTCGGTAAGTTCTCCTTACTGGGCTATTTTCTTTCATTGTAAATTGCAGTGGACAGTGAAGCTTGGTGTCACTTATTAGAGTTTAAAATGGATATTAATAATTCTGTTCAGCAATACAATATATCAATTCCACAATATTTCAATGTGTTAACAGCTTCTGTTGTGTTGCCTGAAACTTAGGTATGCTGTAACATTGTTCAATAACTATTATTGGCAGCATTCTTTTTGGATCAATACAGCCTAGAGTACCCCCTAGTGTGTTAGTTCAACCCTGTGCTAAAGATTTTCAGGCCCCAGGAAAAATTATCTAAAAAAGAATGAATATACTCAAGAAAGTGCAATTACGAGTTTTGAATTATATTCATTGATTTTGGAAACTTGGATAATTTCTTAGAATAAAATCAGTTTTAAGTATTTTTGAAAAAGGATTATGAAGGATTTGCATTTATTTAATGGAACTAAAATTCTGCAAGTTGCCTGAAATGTCACCATTAAAGATTTAATCCCTTAAGTTATGGTCTGTGATGTGTCTTTTCACAGTAAAAGTGCTATTCAGTATCGGTCTATGATATTTTAGAGGCATTTCAAGTTAATAGAAAGGCCACAGCAATTGAAATCAGATTTGCTTTCGTTGACTTTGTGATCTTGGCCGAGTCATCTGACCTCTCTGAGCTCAATGTGGAGTTGAGAACTAAGGATGTAAAAGCATCAAACAATCTCTCTTTTCAACCTTGCCCTCCTACCCATCCCAACAAAACAGTGCGTCCACGACTGGACATCAGCAGCGGGATACTTCTCAGGAACGCAGAGACCTGGTTTTTCTCGAGGGCTGGCCTTTGATGGGATGGGACACTGGATGGTGAATGTAGAGTGAGCTGCTTTCTCCTCTTCTCTGGTATGTTACCTTCTTCTTTCCTGTCTCATCTTTCCTTTCCCCTCATCCTCTCTTTGCAGTTCAGGGCTGGGTGTTGTGATGTTCCCGTAGTGCCTGAATCACCACCCCTGGGGAAGTGAATATGGTGATAGTGTTTCTCTGTCCACCAAAACTGGCTGCCACCTTTATACGTTGGCTTCATTCTCATGTGCGCCACTCTCTGAGAGGCCTCCGAGCTGTCTGTCTGTATCGAGCGTATAGTTCTTATGCTTAGCAACTATTAATGACAGTTAGGGTAAAAAGCTCTCCATGTTGGAAGAGAATGAAAAGACACAGTAGCAGAAATGAATGTGGCATGAACGGTGTATAGTGAGAAGTCCGGCCTTGCTGAGTATCTGCATTTGGAGAGGGTAGGTCTGGATTCCGGGAGCCTTGAAAGCCAGGGTGGGCAGTTTGGCTTGGGTGGAAAAGGACACTCCGAGATGGAGACCAGCGCGCAGGAAGGTTGGCAGGAAATGCTTCCAGATCTTCGCCCGTGGGCGGGAAGGAAGCAGGGCTGTGCTGAGGCAAGGCTGGCCTTGGCATAGTCTCAGCAAAGGCCTCAGCCGACTCCACGGGGATCTGAGGTGGGTGGACTTCCAAAGTTGTCCCTCGTGCCCCAGGGGGACCCAGCCTTTTTGCGCCCCCGCCCCCAGTGGTGTGACCGGGAGTGAGGGAGCTTTCTTCCTGTGGGGGCGATTTGCAGAGAGGACAGCAGCTAAGGAATGTCGGCCAAAGCAGTCTCAGTAGCCGGGGGGATAAATCCTTCAGTCCAGAGGAGAATCTGGGTAGCACATCCTGACCTTCACTGCGGGAGGCCACTGCCATCTCCTGAGCAGTCTGCTGTCAGTGGCGGATGGTTATTTGGAAGTGGGTAGGTGCCTTTGCAGGGATACCCAGATGAGTCCTTTAAGCTGTGAGACAGGCCGCAAACCCATAGGCTGTAAGGTTTACAGTAAGACCCTCCGGAGGGTGAGTGGCATAAATACAAATCATTATTGTACCTAATAGCATTTGCTTCCGTGCATTTGCACTTGACTGGCACTGCGGCAATGTTCAAACACACCCGACTGCTTCGCGCTCTCCAGCCCGCGGCTGGCGGGGGCTGTTTCATTACCATTCTGCCGGGTGTCAGCATTTCCGTGATACAATTAGAGGCATGTAATTCCCAGAACAAATGAGCCATTTCGAATATTGTGAGATGTGTAATTCAATATAATATGAGCCTGCAGAATAATTGAGTTTAGAGAAACAAATATGCAGGAGTTTGGGCTAAACAACCTGTCAGATGAATGACCTGCCAGACCCCTCCCTGCCGATGCAATCGTTGGGGGCGAAAGTGACACCTAAGGAGGGCGACTACTGAAACGCGAGGGACGCCTGCTGTGCCTTCGCTGTGTGTCAGTGCCGTGCTTACCTATTCAGGAGTAGGACTTCGTTTCTCCCTGGGAACTCTGAGCGGTATAATTCAAATAAGTGAGAACCGTAAATGTGAGCTCTGTCCTGAATAAAGAAGAATTTTGCGATAAAGAAATTTTATTTTATTCTCCTGTTTTCCTGTGATAATGATTCAGCCAGAAGTGAATATTATCCATGGTCTTTCAAACACAGACATGTGGTTTTGAGTCTTTGGTTCTATATTTAAATTGAACTCATCAAACTGTTTTTAATTATCCTTCAGGCCGTCCGCTAAGACAGAGGCCGTGTGTCATTGCTGGTGGAGACATGTGATAATGGGTCCATCACCTGTAGGGGGCACGTTCCCGCCGGAGGGGACTTGAGGGCTCAAACCCCTTATTTAACAAAGAGAAAGCCTTTGTCCAAGGTTGCATCGATCTGGGTCGCGCTCGTACTACACCAGGCTGCACAGTACCCTGGCCGCAGATCCCCCTGAGCTGCGCTGTGACCCCGCCACGTCACTTTGTGTGTGGCCTGGTGAGTGACCCTGTTCCCACTGACCCCTTCCTGGGGCGGGGGCAAATGCCTCCTGGTGTTCCTCTGATACCGCCTCATGACTCTCATTTCCCTATTCTTGGTTTCTTACCCACCACCTCTCTTACTTTTCCTCAATGGATCTAATAAAGAACCCACTTTATAGCATACTTAAATGTGTGTACCTATTTAGTTTGCAGATAAGCAAACACATTATATGGTGAGTTCTATCATGTTCTGAAAGCCTGAAAACTACCTCTTCATATACTGGTCTTTCTTTAAAGCCATTCTACCTTGGATCGTCTCCACCTCACGCTCTGAGGGGGCAGAGGTAGAACATTTCTGTTTATTATCCCCATTTTTGCAGATGAGAATACTGAGTTAGAAAGAATTAAGCAATGGAAATGTCCCCAGACTAGGGGGATGGTTAACACATGGCATATCTATAAATGGAATATTTTAAAACCATTAACTAAGTTGCCAGACAAATACTTACGGCTATAATGACTTAGGGAAATGCTTATGTTGAGACATTAAGCAATAAGCAGAACATAACCATGGTGGAATTTCACCAGTTGGTGTTCATGGTTCCAGCTCTTCCCGAGTGACCCGGGGGTGCAGCACATGGAGTGATGTTACTGAGTGAGGTGCTTGAATCCTCAGCCTCTGAGTCTGTTCTGCAGGGCGGGTGGTCCCTCAGGCAGAGGGGAAGTCCGCCCACTTTTGCGTCCAGATGTTCCCAGGGCCACACAGTTTGTTTTCCACTTTCAGATGTTTACTGACTGACTTGCAGTGATCCATTCCATTTCTGTGTACAATGTGCCACCAAGGACATCAACTCCTAGTGCTGCTGATGGAAGCGAGAATGGAACTGTTAAAAAAGACAATGGTTCTTAGAAGATTTAACCAAAACTTCAAAAGCATGGAATGCTAAATTCAGCGGTGACTTAAAATTGTGATGTGACACAGGCTGCCATATATTCTGTATGTAAACAAGAACAAGCGATGTGAGAAATTGCTGTGCATATCCTAGGTGTGCAAAAACCATTCCAGTGAAAAGGAACTTTGATCAGAGCTGAAAAAGGTGGTTAACTGGCAGTTCAGAGATGTACACAAAGTCAAGTCCCTGTCACATGAAGTGTGACTGATTTGGTAGAATCCCAGGAGTTTGTGCAAAGGTCACGGATGTCACTATTCAACCAATCATTCACCATAAGCAAGTAGGGGTGGGACACTCGACATCCATGTGGACACATTTCCTCTAGAGCAGAGGGCTTCTCGGGGAACCTGGGGAGGACACGTTTTCAGGGTATACCCAACCTTGCACAGAGTTCAAGGAAAAGCCTCAGCCAACAAGGCTCTAAGGCAGCCGAGGCCAGGTGCTCGTCCGGTTCTGGGCAAGGAGGTGGGCTCAACAACAGAGGAGCTACTTTTGTATCAAGTCCAACATATTAAGGGGAAAGATTAAAACATTTCTGACTGGTTTCTTAAGTCTGTTTTTCAGAGTGCTGTTTTTGAATTTGGGGACAGGCGAATTGTATTTAATGATAAGAGTAAATGTTTAATGTTCATGATTTATCAGTGCTTATCTGTGATTTATCTGTGTCAAACACATGCATGCACATAAGCAAAGGCATCAAAAGATGAGGGGAGGTGAGGGTGGGAGAAGGAAGAGAGATAAAAAAGAATGAAATTCACCGAGACCTAATTGTAAGAATCTTTGCCTTGGTCAGGATGAAGCATCATGTATTGGACTAACCTTCCCCTGTTTGCCATAAGGCTGGACAAAATATATAAAACAACCATTTTTAACTGTTAGCAGCACAGCACAGTGCAGGCCTGTAATCTAAGGAAGAAGGAAAAACTAAAGTAAGCCCTGCAATTGGCTTGGTTTCCGACTGGAGGTAGTTTTTGTACGGGAGAAAACATAATTTATTTTCTTTCGAAAACAAAATTCAGATTAACAACAACAACAACAACAAACAGAAGGTTATTAACACATGCTGCACCCATCCTGCAGGAGAGGCCTTGGTTCAAAAGTATTTCTCTCTCAAGGCAGTGGTCCATGGGCTTTGCTTAAATAGTAGTATTTTAGAGATGTTGAGCACTTTTTTATATGTTTGCTGGCCATTATTCTGTCTTCTTTTGTAAAGTTTCAGTTCACGTCCTTTGCCCACTTTCTGATGGAGTTGTTTGATTTTTTTCTTGTTAATTTTCTTAAGTTCTATACAGATTCTTATTATCAGCCCTTTATCGGATGTGTAGCATGCAACATCTCTTATCATCAGGAAAATGCACATCAAAACCACAATGAGATATCACCTAACTCCAGTGAGAATGGCCTTTATCAAAAAGTCCTCAAACAACAAATGCTGGCATGGATGTGGAGAGACTGGAACACTCTTACACTGCTGGTGGGACTGAAAATTAGAACAACCCCTGTGGAAAGTAATTTGGAGATATCTCAAAGAACTCAAAATAGAAATACCATTTGATCCAGCAATCTCACTACTAGGCATCTACCCAAAGGAACAAAAGACATTCTATAATAAAGACATCTACACTCAAATGTTTATGGCAGCACAATTCACGATTGCAAAGGTGTGGAAACAACCCAAGTACCCATCAATTCATAAGTGGATTAATAAAATGTGGTCTATGTATACCATGGAATACTACTCAACTACAAAAAACAATGGTGAACTAGCACCTCTTATATTATCCTGGATAGAGCTGGAGCCCATCCTTCAAAGTGAGGTATCACAAGGATGGAAAAACACGCACCACATGTACTGGTCATTAAATTGGTACTAACTGATCAACACTAAGGTGCTCATATGGAAGTAATACTCATCGGGTGCTGGTCAGGTCGGGGTGGGGGTGAGGGTGGGTAAACTCACAACTAATGGATGTGGAGTGCACTGTATGGGGGAAGGGCACACTTGTAGCCCTGGCTTGGGCGAGGCAAAGGCATTATATGTAACCAAAATGTTTGTACCCCCATAATATTCTGAAATTAAAAAAAAATAAAAAAATACTAGTATTTTAACATAGACTCATAAATCCTAGATAGTGAAAAGACAAAGGCAAGAGCAATTCCAGTCTTTTAAAAGATAGGAAAATGTGGGAAAGTAGTAAAATCTGTTCCCAGATCCCTCTGGCGCCTGCTGGTTCCTTCTCTGGGCCACTAAGCAAATGCCACCGTGTCTGGTGAGGAAGGATTTGTGTCCCATCGCCAGGCAGACAGAGGGTGAGACAGAGCATTGCCTGCATTTTCAGTGTCTTCAACTTAGCCATCCTCAATATTTTTGGGAGAAATATTTTGGTGTCCTTCATTTCTGAACCACGGTGTAGGGAGGGGGACCCAAATCCAGCATGCCCGTCTTGCCGAACTGAGGAGGCACAGATGGGAGTTTCGGGCTGCTGAGGTCAGTGGATTTTGTGGGGTGGAGTGCTGGAGAGCGGGATCTGTGTAGAAAGGAGCTCCAGAAATCTGCAGAGGGGTTCTCTTGTCGGAATATTAAGCTATGTTTTCACTGAGACTCCACACAGCCAAGCAAAGGTCACTCCCAAGGAACTGTGGGCTCCACAGAGCTCTTGGCTCTTCAAAGGACAAGAAGGTATTGAAGTTCTGGCAAAGACCTTGTTGAACGCTTGGAGTATTGTGCTGTCACCTAGGATGCCATGCCTTGGGAGTAGGACTTCATTAGCTCTACCGATCAGGCACTGTGATATTTTGGACCTGATAACTCTTTGTTGGAGAAGATCTGTCCTGTGCACGATAGAATATTTAGCAGTGCCCCTGGCCTCTACTCACTACATGCCCCTAGCAGTCTCCAGTTGTGAAAATAAAAATTCCCCTCAGTTGAGAACAACTGCTAAAGAAACCTCATAACAAAACTTAAAAATAAACTTCAAAAGGACCAGGATGATTTGCAAGTAAATTAAGTGCCGAGGAAAGCAAAAATCCATACTGTAAACAAGATTGAATTCATAATTTTCAGCATGCAAACCATGGCGAATGTTGTGTGTGCTGCACAGATTACCTGCCCGATAGAAATAATGATTTTTTGTCCCCGGTTGCTGTGATTGCTTCTGGCAGGCAGCCCTCAGTTGTCAGGCCCCTTAAGGGTTTGCCTCAGTGGTAAGAACTGCCTTGTCTCAGGCCACACTTCCTTTCTGGGGTTGCCTACACCTCGCCCAATGACTGATTGACATGGAAGTATAAAGGTCTGATTTCCTTGCCGCAAGCTGGGCAATCTCTGACGAGCCCCTGAACCTCCAGTGCCGATGGTGGGGTCCGCTGGGGCTTTCTTTGGGACTACACTGCAGCCCAACTTCTTCTTCTGTCCATTCTTGCTTTCTGTTCCTCCTTTCTGCAGGCATTCATTCCAAGACATTCCACAATAAATTTCCTATGTGATAATCTCCATCTCAGAGTCAGATTCCAGGCAAATCCAACCTGCAGCATAATAAAAATGTCATTAGATATGTGAAAAAGCAGGAATCTGTAGTCCATAATCAGGTGAAAAAATCAGCCAATAGAACAGAAACAGAAATGGCAGATATGATACAATTAGAGAAAAAAAACTTCAAAACAGCAGTTATAAATATGCTCAAGGACTTAAAGGAAAACGGGTATGTAATGATGGAAAATCTCAGTAGAGAATTGTAAGCTATAAAAATGAACCAAATAGAGATGATAAACTGAAGCACACAATATATGACATAAAAAATTAACTTGCTGGTTTTAATGACAGAAAAGGCACTGCAGAAAAATGCCCAATAAAGTAAAAAACTGGACCATAGAAACTATCCAAAATAAAACACTGAGAGAAAATAGAAAAGAATTGAATAGAGTCTTAGTATCCTTTGAGAGAGCATCAGTTGGGATAATATGGGTAATTTGAGTTACAAAAGAAGAAGTAAAAAATATTGAGGGCACAAAGAATATTTGAAGTCATAGTAGCTGGAAATTTTCAATACTTGATGAGAAATATAAATTCATAGGTCTAAGAAACTCAACAAATCCTAGGCAGAAGAAACACAAATAAAACCACATCAAAGCATATCATAATCAAATTTCTGAAAGCAAGTGGTAAAAAGAAAAATTTAAAAGCATCTGAAGAAAAAAGAGCACATTATACAAAGAACAGCTGTAACAAGAATTTTACTGATAATCATCTTACACCAGTCAGAATGACTATTATTAAAAAGACAAAAAATAACAGATGTTCCTGAGGATGCAGAGAAAAGGGAATGCTTATACACTGTTGGTGGGAATGTAAATTAGTACAGCCTCTGTGGAAAACAGTATGGAGATTTCTCAAAAAACTAAAGCAAGAAATACCATTTGATTCAGCAATTCCACTACTGGGTATCTACCCAAAGGAAAAAAAAATTATTATATCAAAAAGATACCTGCACCTGTATGTTTATTGCAACATTGTTCAAAATAGCAAAGATATGGAATCAACCTAAGTGTCCATCAATGGATGATCGGATAAAGAAAATATGGTACACATACACAATACAATACTATTCAGCCTTAAAAAGAATGAAATCATGTCTTTTGTAGCAACACTGATGGAACTGGAAGTTATTATCTTAAGTGAAACAAGTCAGTCGCAGAGAGACAAACACTGCATGTTCTCATTTATAAGTGATAGGTAAATAATGTGTACACGTAGATGTAGAATGTGGAATGATGGACTGTTGACACCTGGAAGAGTGGGGGGTGGGAGGCAGGTGGATGATGAGAAATTACTTAATGGGTACAGTATGCAATATTCATGAGATAGATATTCTAAAAGCCCTGACTTCACCACTATACAATCTATCCATATTAAAAAATTATACTTGTACTCCATAAATTTGTTGAAAATTATAAAAAAATTTTACTGACTTCTTAAACAATGCCAGACAGAAGAAAATGGAATGAAGTATTTAAGTGCTAGAAGAAAAAAAAAAACCATCTGTCAACCTAGAGTTCTATATCTAGGAAATATATCCTTCACAAATGAAGTTTTAATAAAAATAGTTTTACACTAATAAAAGGTGAGAAAAGTCTGTAGCAAGCCCATACTATAAGAAATATTTTAGGAAAATAACACCAGAAGGAAACTTGGATCTATAAAATAACATAGTGCACAGAAATGGTAAATATGTGGGTAAACATAGAAGACATTTTCCTGTTTCATTATTTCTTTAAAGCATAATTTATTGTTTAAAGCAAAACTAATAAAAATGTATTGTGGGTTTATATTAATAATACATGTATGGCTAAAATGTTTAATAACACAGAGACATTACATTACCCGACTTCAAATTATACTATAAGGCAATAGTAACCAAAACAGTGTGATACTAGTATCAAAATAGACAGGCTAATGAAACCAAATAGAGAACTCAGAAATAAAGCTAAATATCTACAACCAACTGATCTTTGACAAAGCAGACAAAAGTATACACTGGGAAAAGGACATTCTGTTCAATAAATGGTCCTGGGGAAACTGGATGGCCTCATGCAAAAAAATGAAACTGGATCCCTATTTCTCACCATCTACAAAAATTAACTCATGATGGATTAGAGACTTAAATGTAAGACATGAAGCCATAAAAATATCAGAAGACAACCTAGGAAACACTATCCTTGACATTAGCCTAGGTAAAGAATTTAAGACTAAGACCCCAAAAGCAAACAAAGCAAAAACAAAAATAAATAATGAGAATTAAACTGAAAAGCTTCTGCATAGCAAAAGATATTGTCAACAAATAGACAACCTACAGAATGGGAGAAAATATTTGCAAGCTATACATCTGACAAAGGCCTAATATTCAGCATCTATAAGGAACTCAAACAACTTAGCAGGAAAAAAAACCAAAATAACCCCATTACAAAGTGGGCAAAAGACATGTACAGTCATTTTTCAAAAGGAGAAATAAATGGCCAACAAACACATGAAAAAATGGTCAACATCACTAATCATTAGGGGAAATGCAAATTAAAACCACAGTAGCATATCACCTTACCCCTGGCAGAATGGCCATTATTAAAAGGTCAAAAAACAATAGATACTGGCATGGATGCAGTGAAAAGGAAACACTTATACACTGTTTGTGGGAATGTAAATTAGTACAATCTCTATGGAAAACCGTATGGAGATTTTTCAAAGAACTAAAAGTATATCTACCATTTGATCCAAAAATCCCACTACTGGGGATCTACCCAGAGGAAAAGAAGTCATTTTATAAAAAAGATACCTGTACCCATATGTTTATCATAGTGCTATTTACAATTGAAAAGAGATAGAACCAATCTAAGTGTCCACCAATTGATGAGTGGATAAATAAAATGTAGTGTGTGTGTGTATATATATACACACACACACATACACACACACACACACACATACATACCATGGAATACTACTCATCCATCAAAAAGAATGAAATAATGTCTTTTGCAATAACTTGGATGGGACTGGAGGCCATTATCCTAAGTGAAGTAACTCAGGAATGGAAAAATAAATGCTATGTGTTCTCATTTGTAAGAGGGAACTAAACAATGAATATACATGGTCATACAGAGTGACTTAATGTACACTGAAGACTCAGAAGGGGAAAAAGGGAAGTGGGGTGTGGGATGAAAAATTGCCTATTGGGTGCAATGTACACTGTTCGGGTGATGGATATTTTAAAAGCCTAGACTTTCCGCTATGCAATTCATCTATGTAACAGAAAACCATTTGTACCTTCTAAATAAATTTAAATTACCCCAAAGCCAAAAAAACTCCAAAAAATGTATGATAACAAAAGCACAAAGGATAGGCAGAATGAAAATATACTA
>NW_012151796.1:348761-357106 GCF_000956105.1 Propithecus coquereli
GTGGGGGGAACCAAGGGCAACACATGTAACCTAAACATCTGTACCCCCATAATATGCTGAAATAAAAAAAATACATATTCCTAGGTATTTTATTTTCTTTGTAGCTGTTGTGAAAGGTATTGAGTCTTTGATTTGATTCTTGGCTTGACTGTTGTTGGTGTATAGGAATGCTACTGATTTATGTACATTGATTTTGTAGCCTGAGAGTTGGCTGAATTTATTTATCAATTCCAGGAGTCACTTGCTGCAGTCTTTGGGGTTTTCTAGGTATAAGAACATATCATCAGCAAAGAGTGGTAGTTTGACCTCCTCTTTCCCTTAATTTTCTTCTTTTGCCTAATGGCTCTGACTAGGACTTCCAGCACTATGTTGAATAGAAGAGGTGACAGTGGCCATCCTTGTCTTATTCCACTTCTGAGTGGGAATGCTTTCAACTTTATCCCATTCAGTATGATGTTGGCTGTGGGTTTGTTGTATATGGCTTTTATAATTTTGAGATATATTCCATCTATGCCTATTTTGTTAAGATTTTTTATCATAAAGTGGTACTGAATTTTGTTGAATGCTTTTTATGATCTGTTGAGATGGTCATATCATCTTTGTTTTTGCTTCTGTTTATGTGATGAATCACACGTATGGATTTACTTAATTAAATTAAAAAGCTTCTGCACAGCCAAGGAAACAATCAACAGAGCAAATACACAAACTACAGAATGGGAGAAAATATTCACATGCTATACATCCCACAAAGGGCTAATACCCAGAATCTACAAAGAACTCAAGCAAATGAGCCAGAAAAAATCAAACAACTCCATGACAAACTGGGCAAAAGACATGAACAGAAGCTTTTCAAAAGGAGACAGACTAATTGCCAATAAACATAAAAGAATGTTCAACATCACTAATCATCAGAAAAATTCAAATCAACCACAATTAGATTTTACCTAGCCCCAGTAAGAATGGCTTTTATCCAAAATTCCCAAAACAATAGATGCTGATGTGGGTGCAGAGACAAAGGGACACTTATACACTGTTGGTGGGACTGCAAACTTGTGCAATCTCTATGGAAAATAGTATGGAGATTACTCAAAGAACTAAAAGCAGACCTACCATTTGATCCAGCAATCCCACTACTGGGTATTTACCCAAAGTAAAAAAAGTCATTTTATCAAAAAGACACTTGCACTAGAATGTTTATTGCATCACAATTCACAATTGCAAAAATGTGGAATCAACCCAAGTGCCCATCAATTCATGAGTGTATTAATAAAATGTGGTATATGTATACCATGGAGTACTACTCAGACATAAAAAATGAATTAATACCTTTTGCAGCAATCTGGATGGAACCGGAGACCATCCTAAGTAAAATATTGCAAGAATGGAGAAACAAACACCACATGTACTCACTATTAAATTGGAACTAACTGATCAGCACTCATGTGTATAGATGGAAGTAAAACTCAAATCATGCAGATGGGAGTGGGGAGGAGAGGATGGGTGAAATCATACCTAATGGGTACAGAGAACACTATCTTGGTGGTGGGTACACTTTTAACTTTGATTCAAGCAGTACAAAATCCATGTAACCAAAACATTTGCACTCTCATAATATTCTGAAATTAAAAAAATTAAAACCAGGCCGGGTACGGTGGCTCATGCCTGTAATCCTAGCACTCTGGGAGGCTGAGGCGGGTGGATTGCTCAAGATCAGGAGTTCGAGACCAGCCTGAGCAAGAGCGAGAACCCGTCTCTACTAAAAAAAAAATAGAAATTAGCTGGACAACTAAAAATATATATAGAAAAAATTATCCAGACATGGTGGTGCATGCCTGTAGTCCCAACTACTCAGGAGGCTGAGGCAGTAGGATTGCTTGAGCCCAGGAGTTTGAGGTTGCTGTGAGCTAGGCTGACGCCACGGCACTCTAGCCCAGACAACAGAGTGAGACTCTGTCTCAAAAAAAAAGAAAAAAAAAATTAAAAAACAGCAACAAAATAACCAACAGAAGAAGGGAATGGGGAGAAAAAGGAAACAATAGAGAGTCTAGTAGAAAAGACATAGCAATGTTATGTCTATAAAGCAATGTTAAGTCTATAAAGACTTAGCACATCCATATCAATAATGACATTAAATGGAAATGTACTAACAGATTAAAAGGCAGAAATTGCATACTAGGAAAAACTGTATATCTTTGACCATTTTCTGTTGCTATAACAGAATACCTGAGACTGGGTAATTTATAATAACAAAAATTTATTTCTTATAGTTCTAGAGGCTGGGAAGTCCAAGAGCACGGCACCAGCATCTGGGGGCTTTCTTGTTGCATCGTATCATGGCAGAGGACATCACATGGTGAGAGGGCAAGAACATGCCAGCTCAGTTCTCTCCTCTTCTTATAAAGCCACCAGGCTTATCTTGGGGGCCCCACTGTGATGACTTTATCTAATCCTTTTTACCTTCCAAAGGCCCTAACTCCAAACACCATCAACATATGAATTTGGGGATTAAGTTTCCAACGCATGAAATTTGGGGAACACATTCTAACCATAGCATAGCAAGACCATATAAATACCATTTATAAGAGATACATAGGTACATTTTAAACCTGAAGAAAAGATAGGTTAAAAATAAAGGACAAAGAAGAATGTATCATGCAAACATTAATCATGAGAAAGCCAATATTATGGATGAAATTGAATTCCCCTAAAATTCATATGTTGAAGCCGTAAACCCCAACGTGACTATATTTGGAGATAGAGACTTTAAGGAGGTAATTAAGGTTAAATGAGGTCATAAGGGTAGGTCTCTGATTCAAAAGTACTGGTGTCCTTATAGCAAGAGGAAAAGACACCAGAGCATTCTCCCTTTCCCCCTCGTTCTCTTCCCCCCACCCCACTTCACATGCCCGGGGAAAGGCCACGTGTGGACACAGCAAGAAGGTGGCCTTCTGTAAGCCAGGAAGAGAGGCCTCACCAGAAATCAACCATGCTGGCACCTTTATCTTGGACTTCCAGCCTTCAGAATTTGTAAGAAAACAAATTTCTGTTGTTGAAGCAATCCAAACTACAGTATTTTGTTATGGCAGCCTGAGCAGACTAATATAGATGTAATGGCTATGTTAAAATCAGTCAAATTAGACTTTGGGACAAGGAATATTATCAGGGAAAAGAAGGACATTTCATAGTGATAAAGGCTCAATTCATTAAGGGGAAAATCTTAGATGTGGAGATGTTTGCTCAGATTCCCTTTCAAAGAAGAACCTGCAACACAGCTGTGGGAAACATGGTCAGCAAATAGACTCCCTGGTCAGCCACTTCGGGGCCTGCCTTAGCTGCAGAGAGCTGCCCCAACCTAAGTCACACCTTCCCTAGGGCAACCCACGTCCTGAGTGAGGCAGGCTATAAAGACCCAGATTATTTGGCCCCATACAGGATCATATGATGGTCAATCCTCGTTCCAGAGCTCCCCACTCATGTTGAGAGCGTAATCTCTGCTGAAACCCAGGCATTGATTTGCAAAACAGGAAATTCTTTGCAGAAGAAGACATGGTCTTACTCTGAAACTTTAGGGGTCTTCAATGAGACCCTCCTATTGGGGTTTACCAGAGACTTATCTACTCTTATACCCCCAGTGTCTTGGATCTGCTAGACATATGGACCCATTAGGAGGCCTGCTGGATTTGCTGCAGAACTCTCTTCTGCTCTGGAACATAGTTGAAACTGGATTTTGGAACTAGCATATATCAGAGTTGAGAATATTGCTCCACCTAATATCAGTTGACTTGGAGGGCTGCCAAAGAGGCCCACAAAGCACTGGGCCTTCTTGGTCATGGTAATGCAAGGTACAGCAACTTGTGCTTTACTGTGGAGAGGATATGTTGATGTGCCCCAGACAAATCATACTTTACCATTGTGGGCCTGTAATCCTCATGCCTATAATCTCAGGACATTGGGAGGCCAAGACAGGAAGATCACTTAAGGCTGAGAGTTTGAGACCACCCTGGGCAACATAACAAGACTCAGTCTCTACAAAAAATAAAAAAATATTAGATGCAGTGGTGCACACCTGTAGTAACAGCTACTTGGGAGGCTGAGGCAGGAGGATGGCTTGAGCTCAGGAGTTTGAGGTTGCAGTGAGCTATGATCACGCCATTGCACTCCAGCCTGAACAACAGAGTAAGACCCTATCTCTATTAAAACAAACAAACTTCACCATTGTGGCAAGATGTTAAGACCCAATGACTGGCAAGAATAGATCTCACTGGAACATCTAGGCATGACATAACATGCAACATCTAATGTTTTATGAATCTGGGTAGTGATTTGGAAACACCACTGAAATTAACAGCTTAGAATTCTAGATTTTTTTTCTGGTGTTCAAGGTGTTCAAGCTATAGATATGTTTTGTTTTCAGTTGAACTGCTGTCCTGGAAACTTTTGACGCTAACAGAGGTGAAGCAAACAAATTATTCTACATTTCCTACACTTTAGCTTTGAGCTGAGTCCTTCTTTTCTGTGGCTGAAGACATAAATGTCTTTAGGGTGTCTCTACTGCTTACAGACCTTCAGTCTCTGCAAGAGGAATATCCTCGGGAAATGTCATGAAGAGAATCACACTTGTGCTACATTGGTAGGCTCTCTGCAGTGATTCTACAATAATAAATGTGTTAAAAAGTCCATTACAATGGCAAATCCGTAGATGGGGGATTGTTTTGAATTTGTGTCAGTAACATAAACAATTTCACATTTCAAATGAAATTTCTTCTAAAACATTCCTACTAGAACATAATGTAAAACAGACAGATTTGAACAAATAGAATACTGCTGCTTTGTTTTAAAATGTTGGCATAGATAAAAATGTATTATTCATATCCACTCTTTCCATTGCTTTGAAACTGAAAATTGTTTATGTGGACAGCTCTGAATAAATGTGGGATTGGTACCTTGGCAACCATGATATGTTCATCTATCCTGGTGTGAAATGTGGGCCTCTCCTCTCACAGTTCTACCTCCTCTTCTGCAGGGTCTTATCGCCCCTTCATCTGCTCTTCTTCGCATGCCTATTTTTTGGGTGGGGTGGGGCCTGTCTTACTTCATGGAGTTCTTTGTTGTCTGTGTCGTACGGACAACCATGTGGCAGGGACCTGGGCTGGGCTGGGGCTGGGCATGGGTTTGGCAAGGTAGGTGCCATAAGCTGATGTGCCCAAAAATAAAGTTCAAGGAGTTCCAGCCAAGGCAGGGCAATGAAACCAGGCACAGTGGATCCAGGAACACTGGTTCCAGAGCAGAAGGCCTAGGCTAATGTGTGTGCTTGTGTCTTAGTTTTCAGCAAAAAGTTTAAAAAGTAAAAAAGAAAAATTTAAAAGCAGAAAAAAGCTTATAGAATAAGGATATAAAGGTCAGGATCATCAATATCACTGTCTTCACCTCCACACTTTGTCCCACTGGAAGGTCTTCAGGGCTAGCAGTAGGGATGGAGCTCTATCTCCGATGATAACAATGCCTTCTAGAATACCTCTTCAAGAATCTGCCTGAGGCTGTGTTCTCCAGGCTTCCAGCACCCACTGTGTGAAATGCCATGACAGTGTGGCCAGACTCCCCATCTTTCATAGGATAGCTTTGGATTTAAGCATAAATTTGTGCACCATTTATCTCTTAATAAGCCAAAAACATGCTGCAGATTTCAGGAGAGGACCTTGGAAGAGGGGGACCAGTTAAGGCATGAGGGCGACAAGCCAGACGCAGGGCAGAGAGGGGAGGACCAAGGCCAGGGCAGGCGGGGACAGCTGGGCAGATGCATCGTGGATAGAATCTGCAGTTCAGAGATCTACCTGAATCGCAGTCCTGTCCCACCACAGTAGCTGTGGACCTTGGGTCAGTTACTTAACGTCTTTTCCCGTGTTTGCACGGAAATAGAAATAGTACTTAAATCATGGACTTATTTGAGGGATCAAATAAGAATGTAAAAAGACCGTGAATGTGCCTAGCAAATAATGGTTTCTCAGTTAATAGTAATTATTTTTGGCTGGCAAGAAACATGCAAGTGCGGAGTGGGTGCCAGACGAAAGCTCAAACAGCTCTGTGCATTCTCCAAGGCCAGGGGAGGCAGAGAGCGGCTAGGAGGGCAACAGATAATTGTCAAGGTCCTCTGTGTGGCAGGGCCCTCCTGGGGCTGCCTCTTTGGGAGTTTTTACCTGCTTCCTCTCAGGGTCCTAATCAAACACAGCGATGCTACTCTGGGCCAGGCGTGAGCAGGTCGGGGGTCGGTGGAGTGGCACAGGCCACTGTGCAGGGGCACCTGTCGAGGGAGAGGACGACGGCCCCACTGGCAGGAGGTGTCCCCAGGCGCCTTCTAAACAGAGGCCATCCCGGCGCACTTGCATATCCCTGCAGACCTGGCAGAGTTAGGTCTGTGTGGAGCCGCCAGGAAGGCGGCTGTTGTGTGAAGGCGGCTCAAGGCTTCTGGGGGAGCAAAGGCCGGGCGCGAAGCAGTAGAACAAAGCCTGTGATGAAAAGATGCTCGTTATTGGAGCTTTACGGCTGGCACTTGCCTTTAGTCTCGGACACAAGCAATTCTTCTCGTGTCCCGGCTTGGGGTCACTGCGACTCAGAGCAGTGTGTTTACTTCCGAGTTGGAAAGCCGCGTGTCCCCCAAGCGCGCTGGTCTTTCCCGTGGCTGACAGCCTCATTGGTTTTGATAGGAATTGTAGGTTGTGTTTGTTTGGGAAACTTCCGCGTGTGTTATTCTGAAACTATAAACATTTTCCAAGCCCCAGGGATCCCTGAACAGCTGAGGAGGATCGAGTGATGCCAAACTGCTCGGCTTGTCCCAGAGCACAGGCTCGGGAACGGCGCTGGACCAGCAGGAAGAGGCTGGCCGCCACACTGAACCGGAGCCTGGCAGCGGGTCAGGCCAGGGCTGCTTTGGATCCATGATGCAGGAAGTGAGGTCAGGACCAGTGTGTTCTCTCCCTACCCCTCCGTTATCTAGAACCCCCAGCCTGTACGGTATTGGAATCCGAGGGCAGGAAACTTGTTTCTCCTGACCAGCCATAGACGACCCATTGGTCTCTTAGGCACATGACAGGCAATTCTGTAGACTTTCATTCTTTGTGTATTCAAGGGCTACAGTGTGGTATCAGCACCTCCTTTGTGTGGCCTTGAATTGGTGATGGGCTTTAATTATTGATGTTCAATTATAAAGTGTGGTTTGTTTAGCTTTAACTACCTGGTCACCTCTGCAAAGTAGAGTGACTGATGTGTGTTTGAGCCAACAGTATTTTTTAACCTATACTTTTCCATAAAGTAAAATTTAGAACATGTACATACTGTGGTTCAAACAGGAACTGCCCACACTCCTGTTGTGGAAGTGGGTGCATGGGAATGCCCCTTTCTGCAACGTGTAGGTGGAATGATATTTCCTCAATGTTGATGGGTTGTGAATTTGTGCTGCTTTATAACCTGCGATATGTGATCAAGATAAGTGTTTTAAAATCACTGAGTTATTTTTTAACATTTAGAATGGTTTATACACCTTTATATTTTCATGTTATGAAACAAATCATAAGCAAGTCGTCAGCTTGGCCTTTAACAGTTCATAACAGCTGATTTCTATTATGCTCCTTTTCAGTTCTTTATGAAAGAATTTTTTTTCTGTTGCACAGTGTGAGTGGGTGATAGGTGGGTTGTGGAATCTCTTGCCCATCTTCAGTGCTCGGAGGTTCAAAAAGTCCAATTGAAATTCTTCAGAGACCAGTTTCTGTCTTGTCTTCTTGCGAATCATGCTCTGAGTATTCCAGGACCCAGCTCTTCCTCTTATTCTGGAGTTATGCATATTTTCTTGGGTCTGCAGTAGAATTTTTCAGTTCTTTACAGGTTAGGATGATTATTTCATAAACGTTATATTTCCCATAGTCACCAAACTTTTGGGGACACACACTGTACAATCCATTGAGAGCTTTTGGCCAAATAATAGAACTTCCTGGGGTCCTATCTGTCAGCAATAGCATGGCAGGTGAGAAAAATGTGGGAGGATCACTTTGAGAACTGGAAATACTTAGATTTATGGGGAAAAATGATAAGTAAGTGATTTATGTGGCGAAGATTATGTCCGAGCCAAGTCACATAAGGTGCGGGTGTGCCAGGCGTCGAGATTAGACCAAGAAAGCTGGGCAAGAAACTTCGTCTTACTTCTCAAGTGATGCGTTAGTGCACCTGCTGCTCGACTGAGCTCCCTGCTTCCCATGGGTGCCCACTCACAATTCATTCTCCACTCCACAGTAGGGGTGACCTTTAAAAATGCAAATCAGACCACATCGCTCCCTATAAAACCCTTTAGTGTCTTC
>NW_012151796.1:357306-377689 GCF_000956105.1 Propithecus coquereli
CCACATTGTCTTAATTATGTTTTTATTTTCTGCATTTTATGATGCTTGGATATCTTGGGGCCTCGGCTCATCCCAGAGAGAGACTGCCCCATCCAGGGCTAGCTAATTCATAGGGATGGGCAATCACTTGCCTGCAAACACGCCTTTCCCATGCAAACCAACCGATTGGAAGCCCATGCCCCAACCACCTCCTTTATCTAACTCTCACCAAGCCAGTATTCCCCCTGTCCTAAATCACCGTAGGGCCAGGAATTGGACAACTCAGGGCTGTTCCTGTAGCCCAAAGCCCGCTGAAACTATGCAAACTATTCAGTCCTAAACTTGCGCAGCCTGTCTAGCCTGCCTCCCTCGTGCTTTCCTGTGAAACCCAGAATCCAGGCTCCCACCCATGCTTTGCCCTCGCCGCCTCTGCCTCCTCAACAGCCCTGGTGCTTCCCAGAGTGGCCCCGCATGGCGTGGCGTTCCCCCTCCTGTGGGCAAGTGTGCGCGATAAACTCCTCTTTCAGGGCCGTTGTCCCTGTGGCTGTCATCTTACCACACCCGATTAAAACAAACTCCCGGGAGCACCGAAACACACACGTTCCCCCGCGAGGCCTCGGTCTCTGTGACTCCACCCTGGTTTTGTTCTTGGTACTCTTGTCAGCATCTTACAGCATCCTGCACATCATTTATTTACTTTTTATTTGTGAGCACAAGCTGCTCTTCCTCATGAGGCCGCGAGAGCAGTGGGAGCAGGGGATCTTTGTCCCGTTCACATCACCACGGCCTCCCCTGTGCCCAGACAAGAGCCTGGCAAAGTGGACGATCAGTCAATATCCGTTGACTGAATGACGTTTGTAGTCACTGGGAGAAGAGCAATGGGAAAATCAAATGAAAGAATGTTTGAGAATCATTTTAACAGTTCTAAAATACTATACAATTAAAATGGTGTATTTCTCCAGTCCCTTAAATGAAAAATTTCATATAACACCACAGGCAGGCTTTGGAAAGGCTTTATGGAAGTTCTTTTACAACTTTCCTGCACATAAGACCAGTATATCTACAGTGACCTCGGAAAAGTCATTATTAGGTAAAATTACACCAAAGTGTACATGTGACTCTGGTGCTGAGAATGCCCATGTTTTCCCGCTTCCTGAGCAACGGGAGCACCTCTCCCAGCATCCCTTGCAGCTAGGTCTGGTCATGTGATGGAGCTCTAGCCAATAGGCTGCTAGTGGAGTTGGAAGGTGCCACTTCCAGGCCTGGCCCATCCAAGCACCCTTCGGACAATCCTTCCTGTTCTTTTACCTTCCCAGGTGAACTTTGAAACCGTGGGAGGAAAGTGAAGTGACATAGAATGGAAAGAATCTTGATACCTAAATTATCAAGAAGTGTCACTCAGTGATCAGTAACATTTATTTTGGACTTCACCTGGATGAGAAGCTTTTATTGAGGTGTCATGGGTGATCTGTTTTGCAGCTGTTGTCGTCTTAATTAATGTAGGTGCCTCTAGTGTCAGGGCAAGATACAGTTGGTTCTAAACACTGCTGATGACGAGGCATTGAAAACTCTCCTCACACATGGAGTTGCATTTCCTGAAGAGCTGAGGTTGTGGGAGTAGAACAAATTCTCCCTCCCGAGGTTGCCATCCACTCTGTGCCGCCTGGGTCCTCTCCTCCGTGCTCCCTCCCAGTGCAGTGGCTCAGGTTCTGCCAGGATATAGCATCCTTGGTTGGGTTAGAAAGGGCAATGAGGAAGAAATAAAATTCACATCTGTCAGTTTGGCAGAGTTTGCAAAGCCTACTAAAATGAAATTGTCTGGTATTACTTCTCTAGGCCACAGGCGCGTGGCCAGAGGGCGGAGATCCGATTTCCTCCAAAATTAAGACTTGCCGCCCCAGGCCTGGCTATCGGCAAAAGGTAAAGGGCTGGAATTCGGTCGTCCCTGTCCAGTGTTCTTTGCTTTTCTGACTCTATCACCCTCTCCGTCCCAGCAGCTCTCGTGCTGCTCCCCTGGTGGCTCCGAGCCTCTCACTGAGACCACCCTCCTTTCCAGCCCACACCCTCCGCCTTCTGCACCTCAGAATCCCGCTCGGAGCCACTCCTCACAGACTAGCTTGCTCCGTAGTGGCCCGGGGGTCGTGTTAACAGCAGACGTGGAACCGCGGTCAGGAGGTGAGGGCCTTTTTCCGGCCTCAGCAGAGGCAAAGACCAAAGGGATGCCTGTGCAGCTGCTGCGTCTGTGTCTGAGGGCTGGGCAGGAAGGACCCAGGGGGGGTTTCTGGCCTGCGGGCATTTCCTATTGTATCTGCCATGATTTCTCATTTTATGAGTTCAGCTTTTAACTTAATTTGGGGAAGGTGACAATGCTGTTTCATGCCCCATAAGGGACCTTGACCTCTGGCATTAAGAGTTCATTGAAACAAGGTATTGAGACATCCCAAGTATTTAGGATGAAGGTGTCAAAAGGAACTAGGTGAGTCACTTGGATTCTAATCCTGGTTCTGCCTTAACTGCTCATATGTTTTCCAGCAGTTGACTGGGCTCTGGACCCCTTTTCCCGCTTTACAATGCAGTCATAGGTTTCTCGGTGCTTTTTGATCTGCCGTCTGACAGGTGGTAGGAGGCCATGGGGCCTCCTTTGGGGGCCATGTGGGGAGGAGCTACTGAACCTGTAGGTTCATACTCCGCCTCAATTCCTGCTTCCCAGCACATCTGTGTTCCTTACATGTGCAGGTTTGCCATATAAGCTTCTATTGAAAAGATCCCGGGCTACATGATCTAAATATTAAATATTATGACAGCTGTCATTTTAAATGTTTGCTGTATTGGTTAAACCTGTGTCAGATATGAATCTGTGAAGCAACACTCCATAGGGTGACCATGTAGCCATGTAAGGAAACCCGTGAGGCTTGTTGGTAAGTGTTGTTAAGGGACTGGACTGCAGTCATTCCTGTCTCAGCCATCTTTCCCCCTCTGGTGGTTTGTTGGCCCCAAAGATTAAAGCAGTGAGTGCTACCCAAGCTGGCCTTCCTCTTGGAAGCTGTCGAATGTGGAAAAGGTCGCAGAGGGTAGAGATAATACCATGTGTAGCTAATTCCTCTGGAGAAACCTGGGTGAGAACACAGCGTTTTATTAATACAAACATGACATCGCTCTTTGCAGGAGCTGCTGAGTTCACAGAGCCCACCAGGTGGCGCGTGAGCTGCAGAGATGGCGGGTGAGACCCGCAGACGGGGCAGGAGGGCGCAGGTGGGGAAGGGCTGTGAGCCCACCTCAGAGCACCTCCCCAGGCCGGACCCTTCTCCTGTGCCCTGCCCACATCTCACAACTCTGGACTTAAATATCCCTGGTCTTGTGTCTGTCTCGTGTTTTTTCCTCTGTGGAAGCTGGGCCCTGGCTTTCTGCTGGTCTCTAATAAAGCACACAGTTAGTGTTTAAATGCCTGATACCTTCATTGAATCCCTTGGACTGTAGCGTGATTGGATTTCATTTTTAAAGCCCTTGCCAGCTCAACATATTAGACAATGTCTATGGGCAATCACATGTTCAACAAAGGATTTGTATCTGCAGTATATAGGAAACTCTCAAAACTCATAAGATAAACAATTCTATTAGAAAATGGACAAAAACATAGATTGATATTTCACCAGTAGAAAAGATATTCAACTTCATTAGTTATTAGAGAATGAAAATTAAAACCACAATGAAATATTGCTACATACCTATTAGAATGGATGAAATTAAAAAAAAAGAAAAACCTGGTACAACCACACCATAACTGGGAATGAACTATTGGTACATGCGATAACCTGGATGAATTTCTAGGGAATTATGCTGAGTGAAAAATGCCAACCTCAGAAGGAATGTACTGCATGATTTTTACAATATAACATTTTAAGTATAATTACAAATACCCAGAAAACATAATGACAGCAATGGGGAACAGATGTGGTTGTCGGGGGTGAGGGAGTCAGTGTGGCGACAGAGGGGTAGCACGGGGGAGCCTTGGGGTGGCAGCACGGTGAAGAATCCTGATGGTGGTGGTGGCTGCATGGAGCCAACCCTGTGATAAAACGTCATCCAGCTGCATGAACACACACAGATGAGTGGGTGTGTAACGGGGAAATCTGAATCAGGTCTGTGGATTGTACCAGTGTCGGTTTCCTGGTTTGGATACTCTAGTATAGTTGCACGAGATGTTACTGTTGGGGGAACCTGGGTGAAGATACATAGAACTTCCCTGTACATTTCTTTGCAACTTTCTGTGAATCTTTTTCTTAGTTGGATATACTTAAGGTGCACAACATGATGTTTTGATATACATATACATAGATAAATGGTTACCACAGTCAAGCCAATGATAATAACATATTGATCATTTCATATAGTTACTTTGTGTGTAACTATAGAGCACCTAAAATCTACGCCCAGCAAATTTCCAGTATACAATGCGATGTTATTAACTGTAGTCTTCACGCTGTACTTTAGATGTCTAGACTTATTCAACATACATAATTGCAACTTTGTACCCTTTGACCTGTGACTCTTTTTTTCAAAATAGAGAGTTTAAAAAAACATACTGCACTCAAAAGTACAATGGAGACAAAAATGGAAATAAATGAAAATGTTTACCAAAAAACATTGATGGAACACTGGAAAGAACACTGGGCTAGACCTAGAAGGCTGTGTCCACGTCCGGTTTTGTCCTTGCCTGTGAGGAGATCCAGGGCCATGTACTTGACACCTATCAGTTTCAGTTGCCTGTTTTTGTTGTGGGGATTGTGAGAACTGCTCTGCTTATTTCAAAAGGTTATTTTAGAGAGTCGATGAGATATTATATATAAAACACCTTTTATAGTGTCTAGAGCATAGTAAGTGCTCAGTAAATGTTTGTTCTTCCCATACTATGTTATAATCATTATATTAATTTAAACTTATACAAATGGAATGGAAAATACTGGTTGTCTTTACAGAGAAGCCGGCTATGTTTTCAGGTTTTGATATTTGACAGACTATTTAGAAAACTTCCACCCAAGAAATAATTTTATTCTTAGATCTGCTGGCAAGGGTATTTGTGTGCTTGTATGTATGCGTATGCTTGGATATAGAAAAAACACTTTCTAGTTAGGATTTTACTGTATCAATAGTTAGACCAAATGCAATTTGCAGCTTCCTGCCGCTGGTGTCTGCTGCTGCAGAGTGTGCCATGTCATCAGGATTCCTCCAGGAGACTAAGCGACCATTGTATAAGAAATTACTCACTTTACCTACAGTGTACCAGCGAACAAATTTCCAGAAAACTCTCAGTTGAGTGATAGCTTTTAATACCTTTACCATATCATTTGGAATTATCTTGATAAAAACATTTGAAGAATTGGATGAATATGTTGGCGGTGTGGTTTTTACTGCCTATCAAACATTAATTGGCTGCACAGTAGTGTTGAATATCAGCCTGTTGTCCAAGAGTTTCTGGAAAGTAGCTACCCAGGTGTCTGACATTGGTTCTCTTTGTCTTTCATGGGATGCACAGAAACGACTTACATTTTGGTAGATCCTAACTCAGGTTTTATTAGTTCTGCCTTGGAGCTATTCAGGCAGATAATGGGTCAGTGGTTGGATGGATATTTCTTTGACATTTAATTTTCCTGCTTTCATTGACTTACATGATCTAGTTGTAGCACCGTTTCCTTTATATTTCTTATTTAAACCTACCTTCTCTTTTTTGGATTTGCTTTTGGGATTCTAGACCTATGCATGATCTCAGAATTAGAGAAGCTTTTGTGTAGTTATAGAACAAGCTCCCTTCTAAGGGAGGGCAGAGGGAAGGAGGCCCTGACTTGGTACTGCATCCTCACTGACAAAGGTGCTGGTGTGGACACAAAGTCTGCTCCATTATGTGTGGCCCCTGTTCCCAGTGCTCTCTGCAGAAAGCACCGGACCCGGGTCGCCCTTGGATGCTTGACGGTTGCAATCCTTCTCCCCCACCCACAGATTTCTGTAACTACCTACAGTTGTTAAATTCTTTGTTTCCAAGCCTGTGGCATGGTGGCCATCCCAAGATTTTCCTGGTACTTTTGACTCCAACCTCTTCTCAGACCCTGAGCTATTAAACTTCTTTCTTTTCCACTGGACACATTTCCTGATTGTAAAAGATGTTGAAATTCATAGATTCATCATAGATTCAAACAAGCCAATGGACTTACTCTTTGGTCCCCTCCAATTCTCTTCTCTGTTTTACATCTCCATGCTCGTTTGCATGGCAGGTTTTACCTTCTTCCCATCCCCGATAGTCTGCGGAAGTGCGTGCACGTACCTGTGTGGTGGATTGAGTAACAGGTTGAATTTGCAGGGTATTTACCCAGTGAGACAACAAAACTCCATTTAGACAAGAAAGCTCTGCCCACTAATTATTCACATAATATGAAAAATAAATGGGGCTGTTAGCATTGAATCTATTCACGTTAACTTACTTTAAAATCATTTTATTGATGATTAAGTAACAACTAGATGCTGCTTATCAAGGGGTCTCTAAGCTTTTGTGCGTATTGGCTGGCTCTTTAGTGGACTAATTTCTAAGGGTGGGGCAGGAAGGCAGGAGATGATGAAGTTTAGTGTTTGAAGAGTTGTAACAAAGTAGCTTTTAACATTTTATAACTAAATTTATAAGAAGTAGCTTTTAAAAGATTATTGAACCTTATGAGCTGATTCTCTTAACATAAATAATTCAACTAGTCTTAATTAAATATTCTAACTGCGGTTTTGGTTGTTTTCATTTAGTTTATTGTACCAGATTGCAAAGTTAAGAAGCATTTAAAAAAATTAAACTAGTATCTCTTATCCATCAGATAGCTTTTTAAGTTATACTTGAAGTAGAGACTTCCTAGCTTCAGCTGATGTTGGGCTTGGGTTAACTGTTTCTATTCCATATCAACTCAAGAAGTTTGGGACACCTACTGAGTCCAGACCTGAGTCACCAATATTGACACCTCAAAACATAAAAAATATGTTGCTAAACTAAAAATATCAAAAGAGATGTTTGTCCTAAATACTCAGATAACGAAAATTAACTTGCAGGGTTTATGCAACACCGTTTCTCTTTTGCTATCCTTGTACCACATACGCCAGATATTTTATAATATTTTATTTCATCCTATGACATCTCTTTGAGGTTGTGGTATGCACATGTGACAGACGGGGAAGTGGAGGCCAAGAACATTTAAGTAATCTCCTGGAGATCATTGATCATATTTAGAGTTTTTCAACATGTGGTCAATGGAATGCCTGTGTCAGAACCACTTGCGGTTTCTGAAATCATTCGCAGATTAGGGGCCTCACCTAGAATTTCTGAATGTTTAGTGTTGGAGCATACACATTTTCATTGTTTTAATTGGCTCCTTAGGTTATTTGTGTAAACACCAAAGTTAGATCACTATGTCGGCAGCATAGCTACTCCTGGACGTATGTGAGCTCCGCTTACGGACAAGGGCTGCATTACTTAAGTGGAGTAGTCTGGAAAGTGAGATGATGAGTGCGGTATTTTCTATATCTGGGACATTCAGGCCTCAAAGTGTCTTGGTACATTTTGTCATCAGTAGTCTGCTTTTGCAATGTGAGCTACTTACGTGCCTCTGTAAATTCCCTTCTTAGTTTAACTCTACTGCCTGCTCCTTTGGGTCTCAGGGCCCTTATCCTGTCACACTCATGTTTTCACAAGGGGATTTACTACCATGTGTTTGTCCAAATCCAAGAAGACAGAAACCACTCTGGATCTCTGAACAGAGGGAATTCAATACAGGGAATTGGGTCCATGGATGACAGAAGCCCAGAAAAGTCAAAAGGGATACTAAGGTGGCAGAGAGATTCGGAACAGCAGGAAGGCTAACAAAAGCAGGAAGACACCACCATGCCCGTGTCTGAGGGGCCAGTGGGAGGAAGTGGTGTCACCAGAATCCAGAAGCTGGGGCCCTTTGGTGGGTTCTAAAAGACCTGGGGAGATGATTTTTTGGTGAGAGCTGTAGTCAGGAAAGAGATGCTGGAGATGGGGCCTGAGGCAGAGGGAGGGAAGGGACAGTGCCTGCCTTCCTCCCTCCTCTTGAGCTGCAGTCTTCCACATGTGCCGCTCATTGGCCAAAATCATCAGACAGCCAGTTGGCAAGGGAGCCTGGGAAATTGAGTTTTCCGGACACAGAGCAAATAGGGGAAGTGAGGGTAAGGGATCCGAGAGCAGAGAGGCCTGTGGCTGAAGTATGCTTCCTCCTCCGGGGAAGGATTGTCCAGCCTCATCGTCCACTGTTCACTCATCCATCCATGAGAGGAAGAGTGACTACTCTGACTTAGATGGTGACCCTGGCTTGCTCTGGGACCAGGCGAGCCCTAATTAGTAGGGCAGGGTCCTGCTTGTCACCTCTCCTGCCTGCTAGGCCTTCTCATGCCCATGTGGTGCAAGTGCATGCAAGCCCTGAGCTCACAGGCCCAGGTGGGGCCGGGCAGCCCCCACCTTTTGGCTTCAGAGGAGTGAGAGACCCAACCATATGCTCTGTGGTGGGCAAGATGGTGTTCATGTCCTTACCCCTGGAACCCGTGAATATGTTAGGTTACTTGGAAAAGGGAATGAAGGGTACAAATGCAATTAAATTGCTGATCAGCTGACTTTAGAGTAGCGATTACCCTGGATTACCTGGTGGTGGTGGGGCAATGTAATCACAAGGGGCCCTGAAGGGGATGAGGGAAGGGGACGAAGAGTCAGAGGGAGATGTTTCTACAGAACTTAATACGAGACCGAGGTTCCATCCAAATCAACGGGGAAAGGAAGCCCACTTAATTAATCTATCTGGCATAACTGGCTTTTTATCAGAGGAAGCTACTCCTCCTGAAACAATCATATGCAAAAATAAATCTCAAAAGTATTAAAGATATAAATATGAGTAATTTAAAAATAATAAATTTCAGGATAATTAATTTTGTAACTTGGGCTGAGGAATACCTGCTTGAGGAAGGCTAGAAACATAAAGACACGAAGAAAAAGATGGACAGTCCTGGCCACATAGAAATGCACCATCTCTATGTGCAAAGACACCATAAAACAAGTCAGAACAGGAGTGAGACTGGAAGAAAGCGCCGGCAGCACGTATATCAAGGGGTGGATTTCCTTCCTTCACACATAATGAGAAGACAACTGGATAGAAAAGGGATGAGGGATTTTAACTGTCAGGCAAGTTACAGGCAAGGGCACACAGGTGCCCAGTGTGAAGAGCTGTTGCCTGGGTTTTGGTTCTTGTGTGTGTGTGTGTGTGTGTGTGTGTGTGTGTGTGTGTGTGTTGCTACCTGAGGTTTGCAATCTTTATTTTGATTGCTTTTTTTGTTCAAAAGATAGATGTGAGTGTTTTATATTTCCTAAGTGCTTAGATTTATTTTGACTGTCCTATTGTTGTTCTTTTCTAGTTTTATTGAGTAATGGTCAGAAAGTGTGTTCTGAAAGATCTCTACTTTAGGGAGAACATATGAAGATTAGGTTTATTAACTGATAAAATTTTTATTAAATACGGTAAATATTTTATAAGTAGTTAAATATTATCCTAAGGTTGTTAGCCTTATTTGAATTCTGATATCTAGATTTTCTACTTAATTCATTTCTGAGAAATGTGTTTCTGATTTTTCCAATTTCTCCTTGAATTTATATATCTTGTAGATATTTTGATGCTTTATTAGGTGCCTGAAGATTTGTGACTATTGTATTTTGTTTGTGAATTGCCTCTTTAATCAATACAAAATTATTTCTTTGTCCCATTTAAGAATGTTTGCTTTGAAATCCTAGTAGTATTGCTAAACCTCCTTTTTTGTTAGCATTTTCCTTATACATTCATCTGTTGCTTTATTTATTAATGTTTCCTGTATGATTTGGCTTTGGATGAGTCTCTTATAAACACCATTCACTTATACTTAAACTATTAGAATATGCTTTTAATAAGGTATGTAACCTATTAAGATTACTAATATGTTTAAAGTTATTCCAGTAACCATATTTTTAGGTCTTTGTTTAAATTTTGAAGGAAAAGCACTAGTCAGCAGAAGTTAGATGTAAAACTTCTAAATTACTAAAGGAAAAAAAGAGAAAGATTTCCATCAATCAAGAAAGAATATAGTCAACTTGCCTAGGCCATGGGGTGCCCAGATATGTGGTCAAACATTATTCTGGGTATTTCTGGATGATTTTATCATTTGAATTGAGAGACTGAATGAATAAAGCAGGTTGCTCTTTTCTAGTGTGGGTGGGAATCATTCAACCAGTTGAAGGCCTAAAATGAACACAGCTCACCTTCCCTCAAATACAAGAGAATTTTCTCTTGCCTAACTTCTGTGAGCTGAGACGTCTATTTCTTTCCTGCATTTTACATGAACTGAAGCATTAGTTCTTCCTGGGTCTTCAGCCTGCAGACCTGCAAACTGAAACCACACCATCATCTCTCCTGGCACTTGGGCCTTCTGATTAGGCTAGAAATACACCACTAGCTTTCCTAGTTCTCCAACACACCAAATGCAGATTTTGGGACTTTTAAGTCCCCATAATCACATGAACCAATTTCTTTTAATAAATCTCTTTCTATTTAGTTCTGGAAAAAAAAAAAAGAAAGAATATAGAGAGACAAAAATTTGTGCGGAAGGCAGCAGGATATTAAACAAAATCAACTGCTGCCTTCCCATGGTCATCAGCACGCGTTTCCTTCTCTCCAGCCACCATGTAAAGATTTTCTATGACTCATTTGGAATTATTGATGATTTTTTATTAATGCTAATTTAGAAGTCCATTCTTCAATATTGCATTAAAGGTAATGATTACATTCACTTAACTGAAAATTTGCTGGCTCTGCCGAAACACGAGAGGCACCACACGTGGCAGACGAGTTGCCCGCAGTGCCGCTGCTGTGAGCTTGCACATCCATGCCTCCGTCATTACGGACTTCTGTGTTTATTCCACGGTGTTCTAGGAGATGACAGTAAATTGTCTTGTTGATAGAGGATATTTTTGAAATTTGTAAAATTGTTGAAATTGGTCCCCTGTTTGTGGCTGTTTGCTTTATTCTAGTAGCTGGTGATTCTTCACTGCCTGTTAATGCTTTTTTATTAAGAGTCCCGATTAATCAATGGGTTGAATTATCTGAGAACTGTAAGGGTCAGCATTCCATTTCCTTAGAGCAACCTTCCCCCAGCAGGGAGGATGTGCCCGTAAGAGGCCTTCCCTTAGAGAGTGGCCAGGGAACGGCTCCTGCTGAGGGTTCAGGGCCTGTACCCCTCCCAGGTCTCAGCTGGTGCAGCTCACACACAGAGAAAAAGCTGGCAGAAAACAGCAAACACATATCTACTTTACCTAAGGTGATGAGAGTGTCCACCAAGCCTTAAAAGGCAAGGCTTGCTGATTTAAACTGTTTTGAAATGTATACTTTTCTGAATAATTATATTTCCATATAAAAAATTAAGAAAGAACTGGATTAAAGAATGGGGCTTAGCCCTGAAGGTAGCTGGAATGTCCCTCAAACTGAAGACTGATTTGATGAATCCACCCTTAGAGCTGATGAATCCTGATTTGACGACTCCCTCTCCCTTACAAGCAGAGATGCTGGAGGGGAGAGAAAGGCTCCCTCCAGGGGGGCCTGTGCACCTGGGCAGAAGCAGAGGAGAGTGGGGAGTAAGGGCTGCAGGGGTGTCGCACAGGTGGGAAGCACCTGGCCCGTTCTTAGTTTTGAGACCCAGTAAAATAGGAGCCTCAGGTCCTGATCAGTTTCAGGACTGCATCTTCCTCCCTTGGAAAGGGAAATAAAAAGATTCAAGTAAGCTCTCGCTGGACAGAGAGGGCGGGATGGGACTCACGGACTGAGGCGAGACGCAGTGCAGAGTCAGCAGATCGCGCCCCGCTCCACTCGCCTCGCCAGCGGAGTCCTGCCACTGGTGGGTCCGTATCCTTGCAGCTCTGATCGCCATGTCCAGCTGCGTCTGTCCGTCACCTCTGCACTGCCCAAAAGCTTCCCAAAGATTTTTTTCCTGCAGGCACCCTTTTTATTTTCCAGATGACCTATAGGTTGTTCCTATTTTATATCTCTTCTAATTCAGTGGGAACTTGAGGGGGAGGAGGAGATACACATACACACGCGGGCTTCATCCACCTCCTTGCAATGAAACGCGGCAGAGCAGGTGAGGAGGGGGTCCGTGGGGGAGGCCAGGGGAGGCAGAGGGCGTGGAACCAGCCGACGATCGACAGTCCTGCAACTGGGGGCCTTGGGGAGAAGATGACGAAGTAGAGCCCTTCCTACCTTCAAAAGTTCTGTAATCTTCAAGTGGGAACAAGCTTCGCACCCAAAATAACGAGAGAGCCTCAGAGCGCCGCTGGGCAGCGGAGACGAGCTGTGCTCTGGTACCAGGTTCACGTCTCTGTTCTTTATTTCGGGCTCTGCATGCATGTGACTGCCATTCTAGAGTCCTGTGTTCTCCCTCTCAACCTGGTTCTTCCCATCTCTCAAAAGCAGGAACTCGTGTCCTTTGTGGAAATGCTTTCAGACCATTCTCATTAACACCAGAAATCAGTAAATGTCTTCTGAATGAGCACCTCTTGTGTACGGGGACACAGAGGGGAGCTTCCCAGCCTTTCCTTTGAGAAGCAAAGGTATTTCTCCTTTTTTGTGACTGGCTCGAGCGCCCACTGTTTGCGCTGTCCTTTCGGCGCTTGCACAGGCTTACAGCGTCCTTTAAAGTACGCGCATCTCAGTTCCTTGACGGTGGGGAAAGTATCGCACGCTAACTTTGATTCTCAAGGGGTATTTGTGTGAGCCAGTCGCCTACTCTCCACCTTGATCTGCTCTGCCATAGATAACAAACAGCTACCGTCTCATCATCCCCTGCCCTCTGCCAGTGGATGCGCTGGTGCAAGACAGGAGGGTGGAAGGAGGGAAGTCCGAGTTTTTACCCCTACTTTCTGCTCCGGGCAGCATCTCCTCGGTGCTCTGGCTCTTGGGGGGCAGCCCCTCCCTCTGTACCCCTAACTCTGGCGGCAGCTCCACCGTGGCTCCTTCTGCTCCTGGCCCTGGGGGACCTGCCTCTGCTCTGGGGTTGGGAGTGCCACCTGCCGCTGCTAATGTCCGGGTTGCCTCATCCACCCCTTTGGCGTCCCAGTGTGCCAATACCTGCGTAAACAGCTCCCGTATTAAATCTCCTTTGTTGCAAGTCCTAGCCTGCTTTCTGTTTTGTGAGCAGGCCCCGACTGATACAGCGTTCATCTCACTTTTCAACAATTCATTTATTGATTAAGAAATAATTGTGCAGCTTTTACGTGCCAGGCACTGTGCTGGATGCTGAGGGTTGAAAAATAAAAAGAGAAGTAACTGAATAAATATCTGTTGCCTTGAAATTTGGTGATTGAAAGAAATGTGTGTGGAAGGCACGAGTCCTGCCCAGAGCCTTCGGGCACTGAACATTTTGGACATTTGCGAGTTTTGACTGCAAGACCGAGAATGCTCCCAGGCAAGGGCATTTCAGAGTATAGACAGCTATGTTTCCACTAGTTGTTAAATGTCACATTCTTGATTGGACATAAGCTCTGACTCTGCAGCGACCACATTTGGTGGTGGCAGCTGAGGAGTTAAATTTTATGTGAACTTGAAAATCTAAGGCAGACCCACTCACGGTGCGCTGTGAGGAGTGCACTCTCGCTCTGAGTGTATGGAGAGCCAATTTATGCGTCACCTCTGGCACATTAAAGAGCACAAGTGTCCCAAAATTCCTTTATATTCTTGGAAGCAGCAGGTTCGATATCATGCCGAACACTTCCAGCAGCCTGTGCCCAAGCATGCAAGCTGCACTGAAACCCTTGAGATAGCATTGACCCAATCAGGACGCCGAGTGCCACTTCTAAGCCGGCTGCCGTATCTTACCCGCAACAGGAGTTTCTGATGGGAACTGATTTCAGAAACTGGATTAGGAGGACCCTGGTCAGATGCTGCTCTGTGCTCTGAGCGATGATTCTTTAGGCAAAGCACAGTGCGGCTTCCCACTTAAGCTCTGCACTCTCCTCGTACAATTTGATGGATCGTTCAGCATTTATCAGCCTCTGAAGCTCTATGCCCAGAGTGACATTTCCCTGGATTCAAAGCCTTTAAAAGCTTAGAGGAGTGCTAGATGAGATGGGCGGGTGATTTATTAGGCTGCTGGGCTACTTGGAGTTCCTTTGACTGTGGTGCAAATGTTGCTTAGTGTCCTGGATGATGATAAATGATGCTTTCATGGGAGCTTGATCTCAGAGAAAGTCTCACTCAGTTTGGTGAGCTGTACAATTTCTTCGGTATAGAACAAAGTTCTTAATATTCTATGTTTTCAGGGGGAGTCAGGGACCTTTTGAAAATTTGATAAAAGCTATGGACCCTTTCACTAGAAAAATGTATTTGCACATAATTTTGCATGTAGTCCCTCTTAACCCAAAGGTCCCTGGGCCCAGATCAGCAGTTGCTGACGTGAACAGCTAACGTGTGCCAGGGGAACTGCCGGCCCCCGTGGCTCCATGGCTGTGGTGTGACGCAGTTCCACGCCCTGCTTTGGCCTCCTGAGCACACCGCGTGCACTGGAGGGCGGCAGAGGCTGTGTGTTCACGAACACAGGAAGTCAGTTTGCGCGCAGGCAGAAGGCCCAAGCTTTTCTCTTCTCTATGGCACAGCCAGGTGATGTCTGGCATCTTCCTATTTTATTGTAAACATTTCTGTGTGGCTTCAATTTCTATCATTGCCTAGAAACTGGTCTTGCAAATTTACCAACAACCTCAATCTTTGCAAACCTGACATTTTTGTTCTTCCTCTTTCACAGCAGCTTAGAGACGTCTAACACCTCCTTCCCGAGAGCCTTCTCATTCCTGGCTTCCAGCAGGGTGTTCCGCTTGTTCTCTGGCCTCTTCCCCGCAGCTTCCTGGGGAGGCTCCTCCTTGAGCGCCTGCATCATACCTGTTGGGGCGTCTCAGAGCTTTGCCCTGCGATCTTATCTCATCTTCATTTGCTCTTTCAATGGCTTCATCCAGTCCCACTGCTGTACAAGTCTCCTGGCTGCTGGTGACTCCAGCCCCGACCGCTATGCTGAGCTCTGACTTGTGTGTCCAGCCACCCCCTTGAAATCACCACTTGGGTGAATAAGGATCTCTAAATTCATATGTCCAAATGAAGTCCGTGATTGCAACTTTTCTGAGGTGGGGGAGGCTGGAAGAGAATCGGTTTCAGGTCCAAGTGGAGAGGTGACCAGTTCTCAGCTAAACATTTACAGAACACCCTTAACTTTTTATCTTTTATCTTATCCTGACCATCTAGTCCATCTGAAAATGCAGTCAGAGTTCTGTCTCCACAACAGATCATTATTCCATTGGCTTGCTCCGTTTTTGTCACTGTGGGTCACATCACGTAAGCTTCTCGTCCTGTGTAAGGCAGCAGCTTCCTCGAGGGTCTCCCTGCCTTCTCTTTCTCCCTCTTCGATTACCCTTCCACTGGCATCCACAGAGCCTTTTTGAAAACACAAATCAGTGATGTCACATCGCTTACGTCCTGACACCTGCCAGGGGCTCCTGACAGAATGAATGAAAAGCCCCTCACCATGGCTCTATAAGCCCCTGTCTCAATCACATTCTGCACTACGTCATTGCTCGGCTCAGTATTTTCTTTCCTTTTCTTGAATGTACGAGGCTATTCTCCCTCTCTGGCTTAGAGAGGGGTCGTAGAGAAAATATGACAAAAAATAATTAATTTTCACATGTGTGATGCCTTATCTGAATCAGATGACAAGCTCCTTGAGAGTTCAATGCTTTTTGTCCTCAACATCCCCGCCTTTGCCTCCAACCTCCCTCTTTGTCTGTGTCTAGGACAGCAACTTGCACTCGCTCACTCGACACATTGTCTTTTGAGCACCTACTACGTGTCACGTTCTGAGTTTAGGACTGGGAGTTTGACAGATGTTAGGTGTTGAGATTGTTTCTCTTTTAGTCTAGAAATGCAAGCTATTGCAGGATGAGGGTGGGATTAAGGAGACACTTGTATGATAAATGAGAGCTGTGTCGATGCAAATTTTCAACTGGGGTAGAACTTCATTATTCTAATGAATTTTGAAAACTATCAAAAGCTAACTTTATTGCTTTGGATTAGTAATTGGCTAAATAGTGCCTTAGTTGCTTGTGAGAGTAAATATAATTTCCCAAAGTGCTAAATTCACTCCCGGGATAGAGCTGGGAGAATCAAACTTAATGGAAAATAATGATATTTCTAACTAGAATAGACAAGTAAGGTAAACCCTTGCTTATCTTCCTCCTCCAGATAAACATCTTCTGTCCAGAGTTTTGTCTGAAACACAGCAGAACAGTAAATCACACAATAACTACAAAATGTTAGGTGTGAAGCTATGCCTGTTCAGGTGTTACACTCAGGTGTGCAGAATATATCTTACATCTTTGCTTCCAAGCTTTGTTTTAAAAAAATTTGAAAGCAAGTCTCACTACATTATAACCAAAAGCTTCCTTGCTATTCCAAGTGGAATTAGCCACCAGACATAAACATTGTATAGAAGCTTAGTTTTCAGAGTTCTGTAGGCAAACTTAAGCATTTTCCTGTAAATCTTAAGCTATTAATTATAGAAGAAGAGAGCAACTTGGTTCATCTTAGATGGAGCGAGAATATTCTATTCTGTTTGAAAATCATAAGGGGCTTATGGAAATGAGTGGCATCATGTTAGTAATTTTGAAAAATATATGTTTTCATTTTCTGCTCAAATAAAAATAGAGAGAAGCAGGGAAGAGAAAACTTAGGTGAACAGGAATTCTTTCTTGCTGTCAGGAGAGTGAAGACAGGTGAAAGCCAGTTCCCAGGGCTTTTGTTCCCCCAATTATTTATTTTGTGGTAAAGTACACATAACATAAAATTCTCATCTTAACTATTTTTAAGTGTGCAGTTGAGTATTAAATACATTTATAATGTTGTGCAACCGTTGCCACCATCCATCTCCATAACTCTTTTCACCTTGCAAACCTCACACTCTACGCCCATTAACCAGCAACTCCCATCCCCCGCTGCAGCCCCTGGTACCCACAGTCCTACTTTCTGTATTTATGATTTTGACTATTTAAGTATCTTATATAAGTAGAATCATAAAGCATTTGTCTTTTTGTGACCGGCTTGTTTCACTTAGCATAACATCCTCAAAGTTCATCCATGTTGTAGCATGTGACAGGATTTTCTTCCTTTTTAAGGCTGGCTAATATTCCATCGTATGTACGTATATACCATCCATCCCTCCATCGATGGACACTTGGGTTGCTGCTACATTTTAGCTATTGTGAATAATGCAGCTATGAATAAGGGTGTACAAATATCTCTTTGAGACCTTGTTTCAATTCTTTTCGGTATATACTCGAAGTGTAATTGCTGGATCATAATTCTATTTTTAATTTTTTTGAGGAAGCACCATACTGTTTTCCACAGTCACTGCACCAGTTTACATTCCTACCAACCACACACAAGGGTTCCAATGTCTCCACATCCTTCCCAAAACTTCTTTTCTGGTTTCCTTTTTTCATAGAAGCCATCCTAATGAGTGTGAAGTGGTATTTCATTGTAGTTTTGATTTGCATTTCCCTAATGATTAGTGATATGAAAATCTTCTCATGTACTTATTGGCCATTTCATAGTTTCTTTGTAGAAATGTCTATTCAAGTCCTTGGGCCATTTTTGAATTAGGTTGTTTTTTTGTTGTTGTTGAGTCTTAGTAGTTCTCTATCTAGTCTGGATATTCATCCCTTCTTAGATATATGAGTTGAAAATATTTTCTCCCATTCTGTGGGTTGATTTTTTTACTTTGTTGATATTTTCTTTTGATGCACAAAATTTAAGATTTTCATGAAGTTCAATTTGTTTATTTTTTCCTTTTGTTATCTCTGTGTTTAGTGTCATATTCAAAAAATCATTGCCAAATCCAATGTTGTGAAGCCTTTGCCCGGTGTTTTCTTCTAAAAGTGTTAGGCTTTTAGCTCTTACTTTTAGGTCTTTGATCCACTTTGAGTTAACTTTTGGATATGGTGTTAGATAAGGGTCTAACTTTATTCTTTTGCTTGTGGATATTCAGTTTTCCTGGCATCATTTGTTGAGAAAACTATTCTTTCCCCATTGGAATGGTCTTGGCACCCTTGTCAAAAATCACTTGACCATAAATGAGACGGTGTATTTCTGGGCTTTCTATTTTATTCCATTTGTGTATATGTCTTTAAGCCAGTACCACACTGTTTTGATTATTGTTACTCGGTAGTAAGTTTTGAAACCACAAAGTGTGAATCCTCCAGCTTTGTAGTTTTTGCAAGATTGTTTTGGTAATTTGGAATTACTTGAGATTCCATATAAATTTTAGGGCATGTTTTTCTATTTCTGCAACAAAATCATTGGGATTTTGATAGGGACTACGTAAATCTGAAAATCGCTTTGGGTAGTATTGACATTTTAACAATATTATCTTCCACTCCACAAACATAGGGTAGGTTTCCATTTATTTATGTCTTCTTAAAGTTATTTTAGCAATGATTTGTAGTTTTCATTCTACAAATCTTTCACCTCCTAAATCACCTCCTTGATCCAGCCAATTCCTAAATATTTTATTCTTTTTTTTAAATCTTTATAAATATAAGAATAATCTTTTTTATTGTTTTTAGTTTTTTTTTATTGTATTAGTGATAGAGTTTTCTTTTTTTTTTTGAGACAGGGTCTCACTCTGTTGCCTAGGCTGGAGTACAGTAGCATCATCATAGCTCACTGCAACCTCCAACTCCTGGGCTCAAGCAATCCTCCTGCCTCAGCCTCCCAAGTAGCGAGGACTACAGGCATATATCACCATGCCCAGCTAATTTTTCTATTTTTTATAGAGGTAGGGTCTCACTCTTGCTCAGACTGGTCTCAAACTCCTGGCCTCAAGCAATCCTCCCACCTTGGCCTCCCAAAGTGCTAAAGTTACAGGCATGAGCCACCATGCCCAGTCCCTAATATTTTATTCTTTTAGATGCTCTTGTACATGAAATCAGCTTTGTAAATTCCTTTTCATATTGTTCATTGTTAGTAAACAGAAACGTAACTGACTTTTGTGTATTGACTCTGTATCCTGCCACTTTGCTAAATTTATTTATTAGTTCTAACAGTTTTTTTGGACTCTTTAGTCTCCTACATTTAAGATCATATCATCTCTAAACAGAGATCATTTTACTTCTTCCTTCCCAATTTAGATGTCTTTTTATTTCTTTTCCTTGCCTAATTGCTCTGGCTGGAATTGCCAGTATGATGTTGAATAGAAGTGGTACAAGTGGGCCTATTTGCCCTGTTCCTGATCTTAGAGGAAAAGCTTTCAGTCTTTCACCATTAACTATGGTGTTCACTCTGGGTTTTTCATATATGCCTTATTTATTTGTTTGTTTATTTATTTATTTTAGGGACGGGGACTTGCTATGTTGCCTAGGCTGGCCTTGAACTCTTGGCCTCAAGGCATGTGCATGGCACCCAGCTTATGGCTTTTTATTATGTCAAGGTAGTTTCCTCCTATTCCTACTTGGTTGAGTGCTATTATCGTGAAAGGATGTTAAATTTTATCAAATTCTTTTTCTGCAACTATTGAGATGATCATGAACTTGAAGTTCATTGAGCTTATTGGATGTTTTTATTCATGTCTTTCAACAAATTTGGGAAGTTTTCAGCCATTATTTAAAAAGTATTTTCTGTTCCTCTTTCTCTTCTCCTTCTGGTACTCCCACAACGTGTATGTTGGTTCCCTTGGTGGTGTCTCACCTTTGGCTCTGTTTACTTTTCTTCAATATTTTTTCTTTCTGTTCCTCAGACTTGATAATTTCCATTTGTCCAATCTTCAAGTTTACTGATTCTTTCTTCTCCGTGCTCAAATTTTCTTTTGAATCCCTCCAGTGAACTTTTAATATTAGTTATTGTACTTTTCAGCTTCAGCTCCAGAATTTCTTTTTGGTTTCATTCTAGGTTTTCTATCTCTTTATTGACATTTCCATTTTGTTCATACATCATTGTCTTGATTTTCTCCACATCTTTCTTTAGTTCTTCAAGCATGTTTAAGACACCCATATTGAAGTCTTTGTCTAGTAGATCTGCTATCAGGTCATTTTTCAGGGACAGTTTCTGTTGAATTATTTTTTTCCTTTGAATGTGCTATGCTTTCCTGTTTTTTTCATATGCTCTGTTTTTGGTGAAAACTGGAAATTTGAATCTAATAATGTAGTAAATCTGGAAAGCAGATTCTTTCCCTTTCCCAGGGTTTGCTGTTTTTGTTTATTCTTTTTTCTTTTCTCTTCTCTTCTCTTCTTTCTTTTCTTTTCTTTTCTTTTCTTTTCTTTTCTTTT
>NW_012151796.1:378624-405586 GCF_000956105.1 Propithecus coquereli
ATTTTCTTAAGAAGCAATTGAAGCTAAATCAGTTTTACTAATTTAGCCTTTGACCAAAGATAGTTTACCTTAAAACTTGACTCAGAATGACTTTTGGCTGCTTTTAAATATCAAATTTTCCCTCAAAGCTTTAGGACTTAGCACCTGGAAAGATGCTAAAGATAAAAGATGCCGAAGCAGATCGAGGGCTGTTCCAAAAAGGGAGTTTAGAAACGGATGTGTGCTGCTGTAGCATCGAAGGGATGTGTGCAGAGTCTTTCAGTGGTTTGCTCTGAAGGGATCAAAACTCAGATACAGGAATTCAAGTGGCGGTCAGGCTGCCTTCCAATCACACAGCCCACATGGATTCAGCAGGGAATTGAAACAGCATTTCATTTAAACTTGCAGTTAACACTGGGTTGAATTAAGTAATTAATGCTTGAATTTAAGAAGATAGATGAGTACCTAAATATTTCTCTTTGACCTGTATTTTTCTCCTTAAGTCCATTTAGATCTTTTCATTAAGACTTTGGGGAAGTTTTAAAAATTTTTTTTTATTTCGGCATATTACGGGGGTACAGATGTTTAGGTTACATATATTGCCTTTGCCCACCGAGTCAGAGCTTCAAACCTGTCCAGTACCACTGAATGAAAAGTGTTCTACTTTCTAGCCCCGTGATTTATGCTTTGTTAGAGCTCTTTCCACTACACCCAACAAAGTATAAACTGCACTTCTCGCAGGTAATGCTAACTTTTTACTTGAAATTCAACCCAAACAATTACCGTTGAACACTTTGTGAAGCTCAGAGGACCATGACTTTTATTTCACGCTTTGCCACTTCCAATGGTAAGTGATTATTTACCCTTCATGAGGTGTCAGCATCTGTAAAATTGGATAATGTACTAATTATTTCTTGGTATTATTAGGATTAATTGTGTATTAAATTTCTGTGTACATTTAGCCATTATGTGGATATTATCATTCTTGTTATTTTTTTACTATCACCAGCTCCTATGTCACTCATCTATACTAGTAACAACGCCCTGCATGTGTGCCCAAAATATCCAAGAAAAGTACCTATTCTAGCTCTGCAAGCTGTACAATGATCCACATGTGACACCAGGGCCTTCCAGATTTCTTACAGAAAACGTGATGAGAGTGATCCAGATATTAAAAGCAAATCAAAAACCGTCCGAGTTGACACTTGGCTATATATGGTTGGCAAACCGTCTGCGTTCCCGTCCCTCTTCTCCGAGAGCACACAGGGTGCATGGCCCTAGTTCTTTCTAACACATTAGGATGCCAGCGTCTGGGCAGAACATCTGAGTTGGGGGAATATTCAACCCACAAACTAAATCACTGCAGATTTGCTTCCCTTCAATACCCATCTTCCAGTTCAATAATTCAGCAGAGAGAATATCAAAAATGAGCACATTACAGGGAGTACCTGGCAATCTTGTCGTGAATTTGAGGCTGGCAGAAGCTGGATGCTGCCACTTGGCCCCTAACTCCTGATTTGGCCAGTTCTCTGTCCAGCCTTGCAAGTGAGTGCCGTCAGTGCTAGCTCTGGACCGCACCAGTGACCAAGGCGTCACTTTAAATAAAAACGGCAGGCAAGATTTCCAAACCGCAGGCTCCCCCCACCTGGCCATCTGTCTTCCTTTCCTCCCAGCCCTGACTCATAATTTCTCACCTGGATGCAAGTTGGCTCTCGGCGGGTCCCGCACACGCTCACCTGTGGAGCCAGCCTCCCGCACTGCTGCTAACGTGCCGCGAGCGGTTGCATCCGTAGTGCACGGCGCTCTCTCCGGCCCTGACTTGCTGTCAGTGTGGTGCTGGTCTATTCCTAACTCACCACGGGCTGGCATCCCAGGTTGATTTCCAGGATTTTACAAAACCTCTAAATCATGGAGTTTTTCCTGCCCACGTTGCTGGAAGTCACTCGTGAGGTGACTAGAAAAATTTCAATATTGGTGGTGATTTAAGATGCAAGCGTTAGGAGATCACAAGCAATGAGTAAATAAATTCATACATACATACATACACGTGAATGGCTCAAAGCAGGGCCTGACTCATGGTAAGCGCTGCACCTGTGTTTGTAGTCTGACGATGTTTGCACCTTCGGTCGTCACTAGTATTGGAACTCTCCAATCACAGCAGAAGTGCACAGGGACCACACACTCCCCCATCAAGAGCCCTTCAGACCAGATGTGGTTTGAATACAACTTTTTTCTCCTGATCACTTTTTTATGGTGCCTGTACCACATATAACTTTACATCCTCAGCGGCATCCCGTAATTAAACATGGTGCTATTTCCTAAGAGCCATTCATGAATATTTATGATAAGTGGGGAAAACCTAGACTATAAATTGCCTCATTTTAGTTCAGGTCGAAGTGCTGCCAGAAAGTTGTGAAAAAAATTTCCCAGAGCTTCTTGGCTTTGGGAATAATTGTGAAGATGGGATTACAGACCTGTATTGGTCAAGGTTCTCCAGAGAAACGCAACGTGTGCATGCACAGTAGGAGGCCAGCAAGTCCCGTGACCTGCCGTCTGCAAGCTGCAGACCCAGAAGGCCAGGGTGTGATTCAGTCTGAGTCCGAGGCCTGAGAACCAGGAGCGCTGATGTCTGGGAGAAGGAGAAGATGGGTGTCCCTGGTCCACGAGAGAGGCGAATTCCCTCTTCCTCAGCAGATTGGCCAGCGCCCTCCCACACTGGGGAGGGAGGATGCTCTTTACTCAGTCTCCGGATTCAGATGCTCACCTGTTCTGGAAACACATTCACAGACACACCCAGAAACGATGTTTTACCAGCTACCTGGGCATCCCTTAACCTACTGATGTTGGCACAAATTAGCCATCACAGGACCTACGTTATTGTCCCAGCCTGTGGATGAGGAACCGGAAGCCACCAGAGGTTTGCTGGCTGCGTCGCCCAGGCTGGGGTGGCAGGCCGTGTCGGAGCAGGACTTTGCTGCAGGCAGAGCGACTCCCGACTTCCTCTCTTCTGCAGTGAGCAGCAGCGACTGTTTGGCAAGACTTGGTTGACGTGGGGCTCAGCTGGGGCTTAGGCCTTTTTGTTGTTTTCTCTGCACTGAAGGTGCAGGTGATAAGGCGTTGAGATTGCTTATGGGTTGGCTGCGTGCAGAAGGAGAGCAAGCTTCGGGGGGCCTTGAATTCGACTCCCTCACTTGGGACAGAGGCAGTTCCCCTTGGCCCTTCCCTGTGATTCGCTCCCCCTTTCTCTAAATGTCTTCTTCCTGTTTCTTCTTGTCACATGGCTGTACCTTGGCTGCCGCGTGAAACAGGTTCTGCTGGAGTCCTGCTTGGATCCCCTGTCCCACCCCGGAGCCTTAGGGAGGGTCCTTCTTCCTGGCAAAGACTCCCTGTGCCTCAGCCTCCACCTGCACGGAGCAGGGTGGCTGGAAGTGTTGGAGAGTTAATGTCCTCAGACTGACTCCCAACCTGGGAGTCAGGAGGGACGAGAGATAGTGGACAGACACCTCAGCGGTCTTGCCCCTCAACGGGACAGTTCCGAGGGGTGTTGGGCCCTCACTTTCTCACAGCCATGATGCACTCATCGATGCACTCTTCACTGCCTTCCCCCCTTCCCTGTCTCCCTTCCCTCCCCCTTAGCAGGCGCTGCTTGCTGGGACTGTGGGTCATCACGTGGCACGTGGCTGGAGCTGCCTGTTAGGAACCCGGCACTGTCAGACCCACCAAGTCCGGAGGTTGCGCAGGCACCGCCACGGTGAGGCCACTTTCTTCTTTCCCAGCAGTAGGGGACACAGATTTTTATCTTCCCTCGCCTGCAGTAAAGCAACCTCCGTGCCTGGTGATGGGTCCACGTGGGATGGTTCTGATGAATTTCAAAGGCAGCCTCACTCACAGTGTTTCCTCATCTCACCCGCGGAGGGACACGCAGCCGTAGTGGCTGACGGCTGTCCCTGGTGGGAACGATACTATTTTGTCCTTCCTTTCATCAGTATATTTTACCCATATGGCGGAATAGTGCTTTGCAATATTAGTTTATGACTCGCTCTATTTTTTATCGTACAGTTTCTCCACTCACCACCGTGAACAGGTAGCAGACTGAATATTTCTTTTCAAGAGAGTGAGTGTGTGAGAGAGTTCAAAGTGAAAGTATTGTGTATGACCACTCCCATCCTCCTTGCCCAGAGCTTTGGAGAATTTGGGGGAAATTAGGAGAATCTTGAAGAAACAAAAGGGGTGCGAGGAAGGCAGGGAGAAGGGAGTGCTCAGTGCTGAGACCAGAGCTGACGTCTGGCTCCTGTTTCTCCGATTTTCTGCTAGAGTGGCAGCAAGAACCCAGACAGGACTGGCCGCAGGTGCTTCAGGAAGACGGGGCTGAGCCCACACTCCTGGAGATGCCCAGGACCCCCTTATGGCAGGGAGCAGGACCACGGGGCCCTGTGGACACCTCAGGAGCGTTCTGTGTGGACTGGAGGCCGAGGACTGATCACTCTCTTCCGCAAATGCCTTGGCACTTTGGAGACAATAAAACCCTCAGCAGAGCAGAAATTCTGTTAGAATGGGGCCTCCATAAGTAATGAAGCAGGTGTACCAAAGGGGTGTTTTTGTTGTTGCCGTTTTGTTCACTTGAGTGTTCAGACTCAGATTCATAGCTGCTGTAGGAGGCGACCACGTCTAGCATCAGCAAACACACTTGGGAAATCTCGTTACATGGATGGAGTACAGCCCTTTGAATGCAAGCCAATTCTTTTTGAAAATAATGCCAAGTAATACTTTCAGAGTGTAGTTGGATAGAGATGAGTTTTCTTCTTAAAATGCCTGTGGAGTTGGGTAATGTCAGTAATCTCTGATGACCCTGAGCTGAGGGAGCACTTCTGCATGTGCCCAGCTGCCGGACAGATGCCGGGCGATGCACAGAGGAGAAGGAAGAGGGAGAGAGGGGACAGGTGCGACCTTGTTAGAGTTGGCTGATGAGATTAAATTTTCTATAGACTTTACGAGAGGCTGACGGTGATGTTCAAGACCCTTAAATTAGAGTCTTCCAAGGGAGCAAACAGTCTAATTAGGAGTCCCTTGGAGAACCTCTTCTAAGGGAATGAAGGTGATTCCACTAGCTCCGGCTCTGTCGCTGTTGGCCAGGACAGGCAAGGATCTTCACAGCAGTTTCACATCAGGGCAGATACATGGTAGGCTTTTGGGAAGACAAGCGTGGGTCATTTCTGCAAGCTCTGAGACAGGCAAAAGGATGCTGGATCCCCTGTAGATGGGCCTGCACCTCAGCTTAATAGAGATACAGGTGCTGGAAGTTGTGCCTCAGAGAATAGCACACTCATAGCAAGCTTGGGGGAGCTCTGTTGAGACTTGGTTTAAAGTAGCCACTAAAAGATTACACAAGCTCAAATGTTAAGCCTCTTGGTTTTTGTTTGAGGACATATGACTATTTCATGATAGATTCACCCCAAAGGAAAGCGCACTCCTAGTAACGCAGAGGCCATGATGTACTGGAGGCTTGGAGGGTGCGTATGTGGGTGGGGTGGGTGCAGGCATCACAGGAGACAGAGGAACGAGAGGATGGGGTCCATTGGGTTTCACAAGAGTCAGCATCCCTTCCCCACTGGGGTCCCAAGAACGGAGGGGCCTTTCCAGCTTCCTGGCAGGGAGGCACAAAGACACAGCATGGAAGAGAGACAGCAGGAAGCTGCTGGAAGTGTGGGGAACCCTGTGGACATGGCCATCGAACACAAACCTGTACGGGCCAAAGACCACTGACAGGCCATCTTTTCCCCACGCCATGATACCGTAAGACCCAGTCACTGGCACGGTCCCAGGGAGGAGAGGATGGAGGGGGTCTCTCCAGGAAGAATTTTAATAAAGATTTTCTACCAGCTCAGAAGAAAGGAGGCTCAGGGTAAAGCACGTGTGGATGAAGTTTCAAAACTGCTCTATGTTCCTCCTGGTCACTGTGCTTTGGGACAACCATGGTTTTCAGCCATGAACATCTGCTCCCAAGAGAGCCACACCTGCTCCCAAATCCCCTCCTCTTTCTCTTCTCCAACATCTCTGGGAGATGACTATCCCTTCTAGTAATTGGGGATGGTTCTGATGCAATGGACCACTCTCTTCTTCCCCTTAAGGGCAGGTTTCCTTTCTCCCTCCTTGTCCTCTTGGCAGGATGGAGTAGATTAGAGCATGGGCTCAGAAATTAGGTGGCTGAGCTTGTGCCTCAGTTTCCTTCTCTCTAACGTGGGAATACTGATTGTACCTGCCTCATGGGACAGTGGTGAGAAATGTTGCCAGCAGTGTACTCACTGGGTGCCTCTTAATCAAGCCAGTGCAATGATCTTCTAACTCAGCAACAGGCAGTTGGTCTTGATTTAAACGGCCATTTTCTTTTCTTCTCCCCCATCTGCCTTAGAGGTAGACATCTGTATTAGTCTTCTCAGACAGCCATCACAAAATGCCACAGACTGGATGGCTTAAACAGCAGGATTTAATTTTCTCACAATTTTAGAGGCTTGAAGTCCAAGATCAGGGTGCCAACATGGTCAGGTTCTGGTGAGGACTCTCTTCTCGGCTTGCAGATTGCTACTTTCTTGCCGTGTCCTCACAGGGCAGAGGGAAAGAGAAGACAAGCTCTTGGATATCTCTTCCTACAAGGGCACTAATCCCATTACGAGGGCTCCACCCTCTCGACCTCATCTAACCCTAATCACCTCCCAAAGGCCCCATCTCCAAATGGGGGTTGGGGCTTCAACATAGGAATTGGCCGGGGGTACAATTCAGTCCATAGCTACTTCCCTTTGTCATTGATGTTCAGCAGGAGGAAAGCTGGGGAGGGGTGACTGCTCTCTATCCTGTCACAGGGTCTCGTCTTCTCTTCCCCTCTTTCTCCCCCCTCCTCCTCGGTGAGCAGACCCTCTCTCTGGCCAGCGATTGCTTCCCCGTACCATGTAGGACTGCTGCATTTCTCCTCAGTTGAGTTTTACCACTTCTTTCCCCATTTTGTTACTCTTCTTGAGACTTCCCTCTTCTTTGACGTTGGTTAGCTGGCCCCACAGGACAGAACGGTTTCTCTTCCCCCGCTTCCTTTTCTTCTTCCTCGGAGTGGTGGACACTCCAGCTTGGAGATGCCTGGCTCTCTCTGGTGTGGATGCCACTGTCTCTCCCCTTCCCTTGATAGAGTTCCCCTTCCTGTTCATCGCCTCCGAGAGAGGACCTCCGTGCCTGGGGCAGGATGGCTTTCTGAGGACCGGTTCCGAGTTTTCCCTTTGTTGATAGATATACCGTATCTGCCTGTGTCTGGTCTGAGACGAGATCTTGTGGTCTGGCAATATCGTGTTTAGCACTGTTCTTACTCCCCTTTGTGAAAGACACCATTTCTTTCTTTTCATTATCCCTGCTGTGACCCTACTTTATGTCTGGCAACAGACCACCGCCTCTGGGTAGGACTGCCATTAGCTCTTCCCTTGGCGCGGAATTCATATGGGTCTTCAGTCATCTCCCCCACAAGCCAACCCTCCTGTCTGTGAAGAATGGTTTTGCTGATCTGAGGGAGAAACTCCCCTGTGCTTTCTGTAGCTGGGAGTGGCCCTCTAATCTGCTGTGAGTTTTTGGTCCTTCCCTTCCATGCAGACATCAGCTCTTCCCCTTTCTTGTCAAGCCTGAGAACAACTTCTTGACTCCATAAATGGACTGTGTGTTACTTTCTTTGAATGCAGGACTTCATCTAACTTTCCTCTGTGTGAGAGCCCAGTATTATCATTTTATGTAATTATTGATGCAATTTGGTTTACAATTACTATTTTTATTAATATTTATTATACCTGTTTTATACTCCTCTTTTCTATCATCTTCTTTTGAATTACTTAATTTTAAAAAATTATTGAATATTCTCTCTTTTTGGAATTAAACTCTTCTTTTCCTGATTAATAAAGATAGTACAAAAGGAATTCCTTTTTAAAATAAAAAAATTATTTTTATTGAAACATAATATTTATACATATTTTTGGGGTACATGTGATACTCTGTTACATGCATAGAATGTGCAATGATCAAGTTAGGGTAGTCAGTGCACTCCCTGTTGAAATACCAGTTACATTTTTCACAAAAATAGAAAAAAAAATCCCCAAATTTGAAAAAAAAGATGCCGAACAGCCAAAGCAATCCTGAGCAAAAAGAACAAAGCTGGAGGCATCACACTACTTGACTTTGAAATATACTATTTGCTGTAGTAACCAAAACAGCATGATATTGGTGTAAAACCAGACACTGAGAGACCAATGGAACAGAATAGAGACATCAGAAAAAGCATTCTTTATTTGTCAGAGTCTACCTTAAATTAGCCATTTTATCAGACTTTTGATAATACTAGAACCATACAATACTTTAACTTCTTTTACCCCTTTTCCACCTTTTGTGTTTTTGATGTTATGCATTTTAACTGACATATATTTTAAACTCAAACAAAAATTTTAATTATCATTTTGTATATCAGTTAATATTGCTTTGAATTTACCCAAAATGTATCGTTTCTTTTGCTTTTTCCTCCTTGATTCATTCCTCTGTTTCGCTCTGTGTTTATTTTCCTTCTGCTTGAAGAACTTTCTTTAGATTCAATTTTTAGTTCAGATCTGCTGGTGATAAATTCTTGTTTTTGTCTTTATTTTACCTTAACCTTTGTTTCACAGAGAATAGATTTGTAGAGTGGCAGTTATTTTCTTTCAACCCTTTTAAATGTTTTTGAATTGTCTTCTTACTTTCATTGTTTCTTTTGAGAAATCAGCTGTAAGTCTTATTAGTGTGCTTCTGTTTATATGTCTTATTTTCTTTGGCTGTTTGTAAGATTTTCTCTTTGCTTTCAGTTTTCAGTGGTTTCTCTAGGATTTATCTTTGCATGGTTTTCTTAGTATTTATCCTCCTTGTGATTCATAGCAAGTCTTAATTCTGTGGCTTGAAATCTTTTATCAGATTTGGAAAATTTTCAGTCATTATCTTTCAACTATTCTAATGTCTAATTATCTCTCTCTTCTTCCTTTTTAGGGCATCTAATCACATGAATGTTAAACATTTTTTTAACCATATAAAATATGCTTGATACTTTTTTCTGTATTTTTAATACTTTTTCCCTCCAAACTTTTGCCTAGGTATTTCATACTGAGCTATCTTCCAATTCCCTGTTTTTTTGTTCTGGCCTATCTGCAATATGGATGGGTTTATATCTATTAAGGTATTAATTTGAATTATTGTACTTTTATGTTTTAAAAATTTCATTAGATTCTTTTTATGTATTTCAGTTCTTTGGTAAAATCCTCTATTTTGTCATCTTTTCATAAGGTCATTTATTGAACTTATTAATCACCTTTATTTTGAAGTATAGACCTAATATCTCAAATATCTTGGTTGTTTATGATTCTGTTTCTCTTGTCTGCTTTTACTCTTCCTCTTGTTTCTCAGTTGGTTAATTTCTTATTGACTATTGGACATTGTGTATGAAAACATCATTGATACTCTGGATCAGAACTGCCCAATAAGAACGTAAGGCAAGCCACACTGGCAGTTTAAAATTTTCTCTGGACCAGTTTCTCCAGCAGCACTGCATTAGGTGAACCCCAAGTCCTCAAACTCATTCAATTCCTTTTACCATCAGGCCTACAGATCAATCTAACCGTATGCATCCCTGCTCTTCCACATAAATCTTCAGGTACAGGAAAGATTTGTCTAATTTTTTCTGCATCTCCACCTGTCCCATCTTTTGCTGGAATATCAGGCTCGAGAATCAAGTCTACATCTTTCCCGTGCCATAACTCTCCTAGGAATCTCTCTGTTCCATCATCACCTAAATTTTAATGTACAAGTTAAGCCCCTGTGATCTATGAAGCTTTTCCTAATTTCTTCCATTATTTTGATAATGGTAGTTAACACTCAGTGAGCATTTGGTATGCATCATAAACTCTAGCTAAAGCTCTTTTCATGCTCAATTTCACTTAGCTATTCGTATTCTGTGAGGGTGGGTATATGATTAATGCTCTAGACCTCAGCTTCCTGATCTGTAAAATGAGCATAAAAATCCTTACCTGCGGCGGCACACTTCACAGCTCACTTCTGTCTGAGCCCGGAGCCTGCACTCTTAAACACTATGCTATACTTTGCCTCACAAAAGTAATGCTCTCACCCAGATTCCTATAAAGTTTTTGATTAGGCAAGTTTTAAAATTTGGTTATTTATTGTCTTTTAAAATTCACTGCTTTATAAATGTCCTCTCTTTAATTAAGTTGTAAATTCAGAGCTTAAGTCAAGACTATAGATATCTCTCAAAATATACATGTTGCTTGCTTCCAGGTAGTTGGAGACAAAGACAGTTGCCTAAATCCACATCTCACCACAATGCAAAAGACAACACCAAAGAAGAACCTGCAAAACCGCACAAAACCCAGGCTCTGCTGCAAGCCTTGGTTGCAGGCAAAGGCAGCCTAATGGAAAACATTCCACATCGAAGAGAGAAAAGGGGAGTGGGCAGCAATCTAAAATTATTCTAAATCACCACCAGGATTATCATTTAGTTATCCTAATTATCAATTAGTTATTCTATTGTGAAAATACTGGAAAAAATGTATTGGTATAGCACAGCACTGATTATAGGGAAGATACTTATAATAATGTGAGTTGAGGTGGCAGTCTTCAAAAGGTGCAGCTTCTGAGAGAAAAAGACAAAACTAGAGGCACTCTTGGTGACAAGGTGGTAAGAAATAAAAGAAGTGAAATGAAAAATTATGATCCTACAAAGCAAAGAGTAACATAAAAATCATAGGTACACAACTACTTCCTGCATCAACAAAAAACTTTTCCACCGAAAAAACTGGACCGTGCTATACAGACAAGGACACCCATCCCTTACACTAGGAATCTCGTAAACCACCACAAATACGCAGAGTGAAGAGTGTGAAACTGAATAAGTCTATGCGAAGTTACCACAAAAATAGAAAAAGTGAGAATTAACACATTTCAGCTGATGAAACTTCTTCCCAAAAGACAGCCATGAAGCAAAATAAAACTGTAAGATATGATCCAAAGTGAGTTAAATATACTCGAACAGATGTCTCAAATATGAAGAACCACTTTTAATCATAAATACAAAAATTAAAAACAAAAATGGACCAAAAAAAAAAGAAGTGAAAGGAGAATTGATTTAACTCGTCAAAGAAATGAAAAAAAAGACAAAATCATCTTTGAGTGAAGGTGATTCAAATGAAAGATACTAAGGTGAACTGAAGAAAGGCAAGAAAATAATCTACAAATAAAGACAAGGTGCATGAAGAAGCAAAAAGGACTGAGGAAAAAGTGGTGACTGGAAGGTAAATAAGAAACAACATATCAATACATAGAATGAAGTTATTTATGTAGAAAACCAAGTAATCAAACAGAATTTGTATTTAAATCTAATTCAAAAACTTTCCAAAAGTAAAATAAGACCCAAACTGACATAATAAAAAAGCTCACTGAATACTTGGGAAAATAAGGAAGGAATGATGAACTTCAAAATATATCCTAGTAAAATTGTTAGGCTTCTTTTTTTTTGATCTGAAACTTTAAAAGGAATAGACCTCAAGGATAAAGAAAATCATCCCCAGGTTTTCAGGCAAAAAACAAACAAACAAACAAAACATTAATTAACATATGAGAGAAAAAAATTAAACTGTAATTAGAATTCTCAAAAACAACGTAGAAAGCAAAGCAAAAATGGAGCAAAATTGTAAAAAGTGAAAGAAAAGGTGAAAAAGGATTTTTATTTTCAGTAAAACTGTTAAGCACTAAAGTTACAGAAAATGGCTTTAGACGTGCAACTACTTAGAGAATTGTCTGTCTGCGACTCCTTGAGGAACCTAATAGAGGACGAGAGTCGTTTCAAAAAGAGATGACTAGAAAAACTTCAGCGAAGGGACCGAGAACAAGCACAGCAGCATATTCACATAAATAAGACTGAAACAAAGGAGGTGGCACGGAAGAGAGACTAACATGCAAATGTTACATGTTATGGAAAAAAAAGGAGTAATGTGACTTAAAAAATGAGAGAAAAAGATGCAGGGAAAAGAAAAGTAGAATAAATTAATGTATTGTCTTTTAAAAAATAGGTGGGAGTTAAAGTATACCACTAAACATTGCTATATCAGATAGTAAAAGATTGAATAAAAAAACAGAGTAACTGAAGGTACTAAAAAAGACATAGGTACAAAGGCAAACACTACAAAAAAAATACAAAATTCCTAAATTCAATAAGAAAGTTTTAAAAATAAAGAGGAAAACATCTATGTCATGCAGAGGAAAGAACTAGCAAAAGTAACATAAAACGTAATACGTAACATAAAATATTATGATCCATTGATATTTGGAACACTAGTCATATTAGTAACTATGAATGGACTATTAAAATACAAAGATTTTTAGTTTGTTGCATAATTCAGGAACTAACTGTTATCTGACAAGAGACATACAAAGTGCTGCAGAAAGGCTAAATATAAAGAGATGAACAAAAGTATGCAAGGCAAATGAAAACAATGAGAGAGGAGATTGCAATCCCAACATCAAAACAGAATTGAAATCTACAAGTATTAAATGTGGCAAATAAGGACATTTTAAAGTGTGAAAAACATAATTTGTAATGGAGATATAACAATAATGAATATGTATATACCAATTAACACAACCACCACTTTTATGAAACAGAAATTACAGGAGCTGCGAGGAGATATAAATAGAAACACGTAGGCCATTTCAACACATCAGTTTCAGTCCAGGACAGATAAATTTGACAAAGATCAGTGAGGAAATAGAAGGATCTAAACAATATTATAAAGATAATCTACAAACTCATGCCAAACTAGACATTCTGATAATAGAGAATACACCTTCTCAAGTTTACATGGAACATTTACAAAAATTGATTCTATATTAGCAAACATTAATAAGCAATAATTTCCAAAAAGTGAAATATTGCAGACAAATTTGGTTACGATACAATAAAACTAGAGATTATTAACAAATCCTAAAAAAAAGGAGACCCATCTGGAAAATATTATTAAATAACTCTTGGATGAAAGGAGAAATGCTAATTGTTCTCACAGAATTTCTAAAAACTAATAATAATGAAAACTACATATCAAATGTATGTGATATATTTAAAGCAGTGATCATAAAACAATTCATAGTATTAAACATGTATCAATAAGAATGAAAGTGAATAAATTAAGCATCAGTTCAAAAAATCAGGGGAGGACGGGGTGCAATGGCTCATGCCTGTAATCCCAGCACTTTGAGCAGCTTAGGCAGGAGGATTGCTTGAGGCCAGGAGTTCAAGACCAGCCTGGGCAACCTAGCGAGACTCTGTCCCTACAAAACAAACAAACAAATAAACAAAAAAATGAGAGGAATAAGCAACAAAGTAAACCGAAAGAAAGCACATAATAAAGTTAAAAGCAGAGCATAAGAATGTAGGAAAGAGTATACTACATAAATAAATCGAGACCTTTCCTTCTTTGAAAGTTAACAAGTAACACAAAGCACTAGCTAAGTTGGTTGAGAAAAAAAGAAAGCACAAATATAGAAAACAAATGACCAAGGGGACTAACCACTGAAACTAGTCGGGACGTGAGGTGTGCAGGACTGGGTGGAGGGAACGGCTGAACTGCGGCTGCTGCAACCGTGTGTCAGCCAGTTCTGTGCGGAGTTGGGGTCCATCTTCACATCTCTCCCAGTGTGAAGCAAGGGGCTCGCCCCGTATGTCTGCATCAGTGAGTCTGACGGGTCAGGGCTGTGGCCGAGGCAGCGGCACGTGGCCGAGGGCATTCCCAAGGACAGGTGCAGCTGTGCGCTCACAGCCCGTATTCCCAGCAGCTGAAGGAAGAGGAAGACTTCTTCTTTTAATAGCAAATAATGAAAGGCCAGAGAGCAAATATTTTAGGCTTTTTGGGCCACCTGGTCTCTGACGACTCACCTCTGCTGGTGTAGCAAAAGCAGCCATAGGCATTATAGTGAGTAAATGGGCAGGGTCGTGCCTCGATAAAACTTCATTTATAAGAACTGACGCCAGGCCAGATGGGGCCCACGGCTGTAGTTTGTCCTTAAAAATCATATTTCTTATATTTTTTATTGCCTTATTTTCCAACCATCCTTTGAAATCATCCACTCGTGAGCTATCTAGCAATATTCTCTCACTGTGCAGACGAGAAGAGGGAGGCGCCGTGACTTTCCCGAGGAAGAAGCCAGGACGAGAACCGTGGTTTCCTGACCGGTCCCACCCACACCCCGACCCTCGCTCAGCCCTGCTGCCAGCCGAACCCGTCGCCAACGCCAGGTTTCCATCAGGCGGGTCGATGTTAAGTCAGAGAAAAAAGAGAGAAAAGAAAATTAGATAACTCCTTCGCGGCAAGCTGGTTTTTACTCATTTATAGATTCACTTTTTCTTTGTATTTATTTCCGCCTGTGAGCTTTATTTCTCCCCATGTTGCTCTCAGGTGTTTTCCTTTTTTCCCTCATTCTTCCTCTTTGTTCCCCGTTGGTTTTGTCACCACACGTTAACACGCATGTGGCTGCCGACGCCAGTGAGAGCATTCATCCCTTCAGTGTGGGGACGCGTCGCCACTCTTGATAGTTTCTGGAGCTTTCTGCTTTCTGCTCTCTCTGTCCCAACTCTCCCCGACCTCTGGCTGAATAGCGTCCTTAACTCAGGTTGTAGAGTAATTGTTGACTGACTTTTTAATTGGACAAAAACTCTTATAATCCTCTCATGCATTTTGGTTTTGGAAACAAGACCAAATCTCGGGCAAGGTTATAAAATTAGTGAACATTTTATATAGTACTTTCTTTTTTTTCCAATTTCTTAGCCCTTTTTGGAGTTTCCTTTTTGGAGTTCTTACCGTACTTCCATCTACCCAGTGTCTTCTTATTGCACCAATGTCTCTGTCCTCTAAAGAAGAAGGACATGATAATGGAATCCCGTGGAGATGCAAGGGATGTGATTTGTTGTGCCTCCCAAGAACGTTTGCTTATTGAAAGCTGCTGCAATGAAAAGACAATAATGAATCCTATGTGCATTCATTCAACAAACATTCGTAGACCATCTGTTATGTGCAGGATACCAGAGATAAAAATGGGATAAAATTGGACATAATTTTGGAATGAAATTAGACAGAATTTGCTGTATGGAAGTAGATTTGGACACAAAAAGGGTAATTTCAGTGAAAGTGAGACCTTCTAACCTAGGGAACAGTAGAATGTTACGGGAACACAGAGGAAGCGCCCCGGGAGCAGACGTTGGGGAATCATCAGGGACTTCCTGGAGTAAATGGCATTGCAGCAGGGTCAGGGAGAGAAAGGAGGAAAAAGCAAGGGAAGGAGAAAATATATTCAGAGAATTAAAAAGTGGTCAGGTCCGTGTGACTGGAGAATGGGGTAGGATTGAAGGGAATGGCAAAACATTAAGCTGCGCAGGTGGACGGGCCAGATCAGCGAGGGCACTTTAAGCCACACTAATGTATTATCTTTTCTCTTTATCTTAAGATCAGTGGAACCTCATTAGAGGGTGATAATCATGGGAGTGGCAAAATTTGGTTTGGGGAGCGAGACTGGAGGCGAGGAGGCAGCGGCTGCTGCTGCAGTAACCCAGGGGCTGTGTTACCATTGTTCTGATAACATAGATCTTGTGCTGGCGCGAGCTCCAAGCAAAGTGGGAGTATAGAAACCATCTTGTTCATGTCTGTACCCACAGGGCCTGACCCACGGGGGTGCTCAATTAACATGGTGCGGAAGTGAACAAATGCATTCATGGGTTCACGTAGACGTGGTCAGTTAGGAACAGTACTTCCCACAGTGGCTTCCGCAGGGCAGCGTATTATGTGAAAGAAAATAGGCAGAGGTCAAATAAATCAGGAAAACCAAGGGCAAAACATTTCTAAATAAGAGAACTTCTCAAACCCTTTAATGAACTGGCATTCCTACTTCTCTCCAGGGAGGAGTGGTTAGCAAGGTGTGCTGGGCTTCTGTTTGCCCCTCCAGACCCTGTCTCCCCCATTCTCTACCCACTCTGTGCCCTGCCAGGCTGGTCGGTTCAGATTCCATAATAAGCGGCCCTGCTCTCAAGCTTCCGGTGGGGTTTAGCCAGTGGGGGTCAGCAGGTAAGAGGGAAAGAATGGCCAGGTATTCACTCCCCTGGCCCCCTCCTGTGGGTGGCTGCTGGCTGGCTGTGTCCCTTGACTGACAACCACAGCTGTCGCCAGGGCCCTCTTTGCACACACTTCTGTCTGTTTGGGTGACTGCTCACTCCCCCTGTGGCAAGATGCAGACACCACCCACTGCCTGCACCGTCTTGTGATTTTCGTGCATATTGCCTGCGTGTTGTGGCACTCATTTCGAAATACCCAGTTTGACCATTCTGTCTGTTTCCTGCTGGGTCCTTGACTAATCTATAGTTTCTCAAACTTAGTTGATTATAGAATCATTTTTCCATGAAGCACCTTGCTTGACTAGGGTCTCATATAACACATTTTGGCTAATATTAATTGGTGGCACAAGTAGAAGTGAGCCAAACTTCCTTGCTTCTGCTCGCCTTGCACATCTGCTTCTTACAAGCAGTTTAATCACTGGTCCCATAACTAAGTAGCTCCTGATCTTAAATGCACAAGCTAGTGTCAATCAATACTTGTAAATACCCATGCTTATCGCGTTCTGTTAGGCAGTGCTGTCGGTCATGGGTCTCCTTAATCCTGCCTCCTAGGCTCCCTTGAGCTGGAAAACATGCAGCTGCAGAATTTTCTTCAGGGAAACTGGAAGTCATAGGCATTTTCTTTCATATTTCTGTACTTTCAAGATTTCCTGCCTACACAAGGATTAATAATATCTTGTCTGGGAATAGTTTTCCGACCCTATTGGGGAGGAATTATGTGTCTTGCCCAGGTCCCGTGACTTTTGGCAATGTTACCAACATCAGCCTTAATTAAAAAGTCTACTGAGGTCTACAAACTGTAATCTAAAGTTTCATTAAACACGACGAGATAAAACACGTACTGCTATTGCTACAGGAGCGCTGATGAGAAAGGGACTGAACATCAAGGCTTAACAAATCTAGTGGGATATTTTATGGCTTTTTTCTCTACAGATAAAGTGAAACTGTTTGTGTCCCCACCACAATCATATGTTGAAACCTAATCTGTAATGCAATAGAACCAAGAGGTGGGGGCTTAGGCGGTGAATGGGATTAATGCCCTTATAAAGGAGGGAGGTCATTGGCCCCTTCTACCACATGAGAACACAGCTAGAAGGCGCCATCTTTGAGGCAGAGGGTGAGCCCTCACCAGATACCAAATCTACGGGTGCTTTGATCTTGGACTTCGCAGCCTAGAGAGCTTTGAGTAATAAATGTATGCTGTTTGTAAGCTATCCAGTGTAAGGTATTTTGTTATAGCTGTCTGAATGGACTAAGACACTGACCGGCCACTTCTGTATGAAACCTTTATAAACTATGGAAATTCTGGGCTTAAGAAGCTATTAATAATCTTTGCTAAATTTTCACCTAAGAATTCCAAGGAAATTATCAATATTGATGCTGCTATTGCTACTGCTACTCTTACTTGCTGTGGATCAATGTTTTGTATGTTATGCTATTTGAATGCATAGATGGTCTTCATAGGCAGTAACAGGGAGCCAGTTGGACCTGAGCAAAAAGCTGAGTGTCTATGGGCAAGGGAAAAATTTGAGCTTTATATTGAAGTCAGCCCCTAGAGATCTTTATAGCTCATCTGAAAACCTCTGTGTGAATTCCAACAGAGACCAGTGAGGCATTGCATATTCTCAAGTGGGGCAAAGGCATTCTGTAAGAAACTTAGAAGACACGGTTTTGGTTGCCCTTCATACTAAGCAGAATGTCTAGAAAGGATCTCTCAGCCCCATGCCTGCAGTGAGTACATGGGTTCCTACAGGAGCAATCCTTCATGGCTGAGCTGCTGTCTTGAAGTCCGCAGTCCTAACATTTCTAATCACTGTGAATTCTCTCTCATAAAAGGCCATTGTAATCTTAAAGACGTTATCTAGACACTGTGTTTTTCTGCTGCTGGTTAGGCAAATGGCAAACCGGAGTGCCTGCTCGGGGAAATTACCGCCCTCATTTGTCACCCGCCTGCGCAGCAAAAGCTCTGGTTCCCTTTCTTGCTGATTGAGTAATGGTTTCGAAGAAGGAAGGTGATAGGTAGAATGCTTCTCCTAGAAGGGAAAACTGATAAAAAGAATCGACTACCCAAATCTTTTCAATTTCAATGAGATGTTCTATCTGCTCAAATTAAATGAGCTTGTCAAAATAAATAAGAAGGCATGGTCACAGAGGATGGGGGAGCCAGGTACTCAGTGGAGGAAATTGGTCTGGAAGTGGGGGTTGGTTTCTCACTCACTCTCTGCTCTAGGTGGGCAAGTCCCCAGTCTCATTCACTCCTTACTCTTGTTTGGCATGCACCCATTTCCTTCTGCCTTTGATGCAAAGCTTACACACCTTTTGAGGCCAAATTCAGTCTCTTGTCTTTTTGGAAGTCAGAGTATCCTTTTCTGAATTTCTAACATTTGCAGTCTGTGCCGTGCAATTTGGCACTTCATTAAATTCTTCTTTCTAGTGTTATTCTCACACTGTTCTATGTATGTTAGCCTTACCATTTAAATGGTCTGAGCCTTTTGCAGCCATTGATCATGTCTTGTACAGCTCTGTATTCTCCATACAACAGAGGACCATGCTCAGGACTCAATACATAATTATTGATTGGTTAAACCAGGCAGGAGTAATGTGCATCTGCTTTTTGCTGCCCACCATCCATTCTTGTTCCCTATTGGAATAATATCATAAATTATTTGAGAAACCACTCCTTCCTCCATTATCAACTGTGTGTTCTGTGTGGGATTGATCCATCCCCCAGCAATGGCCAATTTAATCTCATTCTGCTGGCCATAGGGATTGGTTAATGGAGGAGCAGATACCTGAGGCCGATTTAATCAGAATGAACCTCAGAGCCATCCCAGGATGTGAGGTCAGGGTCATTCCCAGCTTGTACCCTTGGGAACTGCTAGAAGCAGTCTGGGACTATAGGAGAGCCAGCATCAGAATGAAGGGAAAGAGAGATGTTCTTGAGAACATCCCTGAAACACTGGATCAGGACATGCCTGTAGACTTTTCAATTTCAAGAATCAATATCGTTATCTTTATTATTTAAGCTAGTTTGAACCATGTTTTTGTTATGAGTAACAAAATGGATACAGGAGATACTTGGTAAATATTTCCGTACAATTCATAGTCATTCCTTTTATGTAGACATTTTTTTCCTACTCAGAAATGAGATGTCATTTTGAACATAATCATATTTGGACAGCTTCTTCTTTTCCTTCTACTAATAGTGTTACTCTCAGATGGAGGATATTACAACATTCCTTCAACTTTAGGGAAAATGGTGGATTAAAGAGAAGAAGTAAAAAGAAAAATTTCCTACTCCCAAACTATCTCCCTTTATGGAAATTTCTTTGGAACTTTTGAGGAAAATGGAGAAAGAGCAGCGTTGAGGAGGAGATGACTCCAAATTAGTTTTCAACTTTTTTAGGTTCTTTGACTCACTACTCCATTGCCCCATACCTTGACTCTAACAAGGGATTTTTTTCACCTTTTCTAGCAAAGTTTTCCATTCTTTTTCTGTCTCCAGCCTCCACCCTACTCAAATACCAAATACATACCCTTCACACCATTTCTAATTACACACGATCATTCTCTACCACAACAGGGTTTCTCAGTTCCAGAACTATTGACATTTTTGCCTAGGTAATTCTTTGTTGTGAGGAGCTGTCTTGTGCATTGTACAATGTCTAGCAGCATCTCTGGTTTCTACTCACTAGATGCCAGTAGCAACCCACCCTCTTCCCAGGGTGTGATGACCCAAAATGTGTGCAGAAAATAGCCATTCTGAGAGGTGTGAGGTGCTGTCTCATTGTGGTTTTGACTTGCATTCCCCTGATGATTAGTGATGTTGAGCATTTTTTCATGGACCTGTTGGCTATTTGTGTATCTTCTTTTGAGAAATGTCTGTTCACGTCCTTTGCCCATTTTTAAATCTGTTCACGTCATTTTTGAATGTCTGTTCATGTCCTTTGCCCGTTATTTGTTTTCTTGCTTTTGAGTTGCTTGAGTTCCTTATATATTTTGGATATTGACCCCTTAGTTAGTAATAATATATTGCATATTTTAAAATTTATGAGAGTAAATTTCAAACGTCTCACCACAAAAAAATGAATGGTAAGTGAGATAATGGATATGTTAATTGGCCTGATTGAATCATTTCACAATGTACAGTCATCCCCTCTTATCTGAAGGGGATACATTCCAAGACCCCCAGTGGATGCTTGAAACTTTAGATAGTGCCGAAACTATATATGCTATGTTTTTTCCTATCCATATGTACCTATGATAAAGTTTAATTTATAAATTAGGCACAGTAAGAGATTAACAACAACTAATAATAAAATAGAACAATTATAACAATAGACTGTAATGAAAGTTATGTGAATGTGATCTCTCTCTCAAAACACCTTGTTGTGCTTTGCTCAGCCTTCTTCTTCTTCTTGTGATCTGTCCATCTGACCGAGATTGCTACGAAATGACTAACAGGTGAGTAGCATATGCCGTGTGGTTACACGGGCCACAGGGATGATTTGCATCTCACACCACTCAGAATGGCATGCAATTTAAAGCTTATGAATTTTTTATTCCTGGAATTGTCCATTTAATATTCTCAGACTGTGGTTGACCTCAGATAACTGAAACTGTGGAAAGTGAAACTGCTGATGGGGGGGGACTACTGTATACATACATCAAGATATCACATTATAACCCGTAACTATTATTATATACAACAAACAAACAAATAAGAATGTTTACAGACATTGCCAAGTATCCCCTGGGGGTCAAAATTGCCAACACCCCACCCCCGAGCCCCGTCTTTAGAACCTCTGCCCTGCAGGCAGTAGAGGGGCTATAATTAGGAAAACAACTTACCTCCACTATTTCGGTTTTGGAGATTCTGGTCTGTCCCAGTAGCGTGCTGAATACACTCGCTGAGGCACTCCATCCTGAAGGGAGAGATGAATCGAGATCCTCTGGGTGCTCAGAGTAGGACCCAATTCCGCCAGACTCGTGCAAATGCCCTGAATCCGTCCTGGCAGGCAGCGATTCAACAGCCTATTGAAAATACGTTACCAGCCACAGATCTTGGTCATAAAGCAAGAAAAAGTGACCCACCACCACCATTTTTAGTTTGCATTGTCTTAAGGATGGTGGAGTGATAGCTGCCAGTTATCAAGCACCTACTGTGTGCCAGCACATCACTAGATGCTGCTGTGGTCCGAGCGTTTGTGTCCTCCCCAAGATTCATATCTTGAAAGCTAATCTCTCACCTCTATGGCACAGCAGGAAGACCACCACTTCCAGGGGAGCAGTGCATTTCCTTTGCCCTGATCTTGTGTGCAAGAGGTTGGCTCACCAGGCCATTCATTGCTGAGTAGACGGGATGTCCTTGAGTGAATCCAGGCCATCCTAATAAATGCAGAAATATCAGTAACTTCAATACCCAGGGCTGAGCAAAACAGGCCAGATTTTTCCATTGAGTTGACCTACCGCTATACATACAAGATGATGTGAGAAACAAAAACAGAAACCTTTAGCTTTCTAGCTTTAAGATGAGTCACAAATGATCCCAAGTGGGTAACTGAGTTACTCTCCGAACAAAACTTAATTACGTTAAGTATTTTGGCAAATGTGATGATTCGGCCTCAGGGACTCCCTAGTCCTCAGAAGTGATCAGCGTTTTCCCAGTCTTTTAGATCTAATTTGCAAATAGAAAGTCATTGTGCGGGGACAAATATTACTTAATGCTCATCTTCATATGCAAGGGGGCTCAGCACTGTTTCTGGATGGAATTAGCGGCTCCTCTGGGTTTTCTGTAGCACACGACAATCCACTTGTGGCTTTTCCTTCAAGAATTGTGGTCAGGATGGCAGGAACTTAAAATTGATTTATGGTCATTTGGGAGAAGATGATCTCGAAGGGCGGATGATCTATAGGTCAACAATGATAAGTTTAAGCAGTTTCTGGCAGTTTTCATAGTTCTTGGGACCTGCCTTGCTTATTTCCCATTTCAAGTGTTTGTTCTGGCTTGAAGGCCCTGCTTCCATTTCCCGTTTGCCAAGGCTAGGCTGACCCTTGGCCGATCCTCCAGCCGAAAGCCACAAGAACACATCTGGGTTGAACGAGCTGGATTTAACCCATTGTCAAATGAGCAAAACCTCCCGCAGAGGAGCTATTTGGTGGTGCACTGGGGTATCTCAGGAGAGCGTGTCGGAGAGGACTTATTCCGCGAGCTGGGCTTGTGCGAGGTCATCTGCCTAGAAGATGCAGGAAGTGGCCTTTGCTGTGGCCTGGATGCTGTCAGGGAGCAGAGACACTTCTCTAACTGGTGGCTTAATAACTCTTATTGGGAGGGAGGCAAGACTAGACTGAGGCCAATAGTTTTAGTTGGTGAAGCAGCAGCAGGAACGCCCATTAGCCAGGATGGTGGGATGTTTACTTACGTGTCTGTGCTCTGTCTGTGTCAGATGTGATCACGGAGGGGTCTTGTTTTTGTCTTGACTAATCTCTGTCGGAGTGGCCTTGTCTGATGTTGATGTTCTGTAAACTGTTGATGTTCAACAGCAGGACACCAAGGCCAGGCTGGCTCCTGGAGGTCAGGGGCTGCTTTTCTCCTTCTCACCATCGAGCTTATTGTCCAAATTGGGACATGCCAAGAGTGAAGGAGGTGCTATTAGTAGTTTTGCAGGGATGACAGGTGTCAGCTGGGACTGTCCTGAGAAACTGGCTGGCAACATGTCCACACTGGAACCCTGCCCATTCCAGGCCAGCTCTCCCTTTCTTCCAAAGGTCCCTGCCCGCGTTTTCATCATGTTAATCACCATCGTTTGAGCTCCCAGCACAATGTTTCTCCTTCATGTCACATTCTGTGCGTCATCAGGTAGGATCCCGGCAGCAAACAGCATCGCACTCAGGGTGCAGCTGAGGAAACCCAGGAAGGCATCGACTACAGAGTGGGCTTGAAGGTTGGCGAGACAGCAGGGAGTACTGAGGTAGCCACTGCAGGATGCTCTGCCGCTGGGCAGAGGGACACACTGTCACCTGAGCCAGGCGGGGCTGCAGCCCTGAAGGGGCCTCTGGCAGGAGCCATGTTTGGGAGGGAATAGGCCTCTGCCGCCTGTGGGAGGCAGGTGGGAGGTGGTGGGGTGGGGGCTGTGTATTCTGGGACTTTTCTCTTCCTGCCCTCTGGCTTCCGGTGGAGCCCACCTGCTGAGGTCAGCCAGGACCAGCCAGCAAGGGAGCCCGCAGGACAGGGTGGAGGGGAAGGGTAGGGGAGTAGTCCCCAGCTCAGCACAGAAGACTCTTTACACTTGCAGATGCGCTGCTTCTGCACTGTTCTAAAAGCCTTCAGAGGCAGGTCTGGTGAGTCAATATACCCATTTTACAGAGGAGGAGAGTGGGTCCCAGGTCAGGAGTGTCAGCAGTGATGGGGCCAGACAGCAGCAGGGACTGAAGCCAGATAGCAGCAGGGACTGGTCACAGGGCTGCTGCCTTCCAGTTCAGTAGACAACAGAGCGAGGGGGGAGCAGGGACGTGGCCGGGCCAGGGGGGAGGAGTGGTCCGCCTGCTGTACTCTCACTCGGCTGCAGTGGAGGGAGTGTTTTCTGAGAGTCAGAATGGCATCCAGGGGAGCCCGCATGGCTCTGGCAGGCTACGGGGAGGACATGGGCGCTGTCACCAGCACCTGAGGTTTCCCCCTCACTGCTTTCTTCCCGCCCTGTTTATTTGTGTGGAGCCGAGGACCAAAAGGCCTTCAGTTTTGTTGTATTTGTCAAACTTTCACAGAGCCTCCTAACGAGCACAGGAAAATGGATGAAGGGAGTGGGCTGAGACTGACTCCATCCTCTGTGAGGAGTGAGGGAAAGTCGGATTGGCCCGGATGGGAGGACGGAGAGCTCCACAGCAGCAGAAGGGTCTGGTCAGAACCATGTGCCTCGCATGTGTGTGTGTGTGTGTGTGTGTGTGTGTGTGTGTACATGTTTATACGTGCCTGTGTGTACGTGTGCACATATGTGTGAGCGTGTGTGTGTGTTTGTTTATGTGTGTGTGCTTTGCAGGCTGGGAAGCCAGAGGTAGATGGTGCTCAAGACTAGTAGGTGACCAGTCTGAGGGCCATGAAGTGACCATGCTGAGGACAGAGAGCAGGCTCTGCTTGCCAAGGAAAGGGGATTGGAGGAGACCAAACCACAGGGCGCCCTGTGTCCAGATTTGCCCAGGACAAGTTTTGTTCTGTGGTGATGAGTGATAGCAGCCCCTTTTGCTCTCAGAAGTGTTCCCAACAAATTATTGGGTCACCTTCTCTTCTAGGCAATGGGAAACCGTCGTAGGCTCAATCGTCCCAAGCTGGGCTACTAATTCAAGCTAATTATTCTTCTCTTCTGCTCCTGGTCCTACCCCTGAGCGCAAGGCTGGCCGTGACTTTTCACTCCGCCTTTGTCCCCGAGTTCAGTTCCTGATTTTGGCAGGTCTGTTTTGTGTCTTTGTGTCTCTTTCTCAGACCATCTGCTGAGGACACACAGCCCTGAGTTTGCAGAAGATCAAAGCTTAAAAAAAAAAGTAATCATGAGAGGTGATGGATGTGTTCGTTTGCGTGACTGTAGTAATCACTTCACAATGTATATGTGTCTCAGACCATCGAATGATATTTCAGTAAAGATCAAAACTTTGCTCTGGCTGGAACTTGGCCATGGGTGCTTCCTATGGCCTAATTGTTCATTATCTTCCTTGTAGCTCTAAAGAGCAAGAGCTTCTCCTCCCTTGGAGCACCGTACACACAGTGACCTTCAAGATGACCTTTGCAGAGGAAGAGACCAAACAGGAGAACAAAGGAAGGAGAGATTGAGGTCACCTCCCTGCAATTGTTATTCAGTCAGTATGCAAATCTCTCTGTTTTGACCAGCTTCAAGGGAAGCTTTGAAAACATCAAAACAGAACTCTGTCTGAAAATGTACTTACAGCACTGTCTCCAAAACACTTGTGCCTTAAGTCTTGAATATCTAAGCATCTCTCAATCAAAACAGTTTTCTTTCCTCTCCTCCCTGTTGTGCAAAACAATGACTAGGTGTGGGCTTCTGATTTCTTTGTCACACTGTGTAGATAATGCAGTGACCCTCTCATGCTTCTACAAATTTAGGACAGCCTTGGGGTAGGTACTTTGGCAACTGTCTTAGAATGCTGTACTTTGCCACCTGAGGGCATTTAATTAAGCCTCTGTGATCATGAGGCTATTAGAATGCCGGCCCTCGGGGATGCTGGCGCCTCGAGATGGAATCAAAAGGGTGTTAAAGGCGATTCGAGCAAAGGAACCTGAGAGGCATGTCAACAACACAGCTACTCTTGGAGTTTTCCCACACAGTGTACTGTAAGGAAAAAATATGACTAGCATGAGCATTGAGACTTGATTCAAAATATAAAATTCAAGCTGGCACTCTGTGTTTGCCAGATCCTGACCCGTGCATCTTTCAGCCCCACGTCCTGCTGTTCCGCTATGTGAGTGTGATGCTGGGTCTAAGCTAACCTCTGGTCTTCTGCGTGTGTGGTTTCCCCTAGATGCTCTCACCTAACCTGTGGTTTCCCCTAGATGCTCTCACCTACCCTGGGCTTTACCTGCAGCGCTCACCCTCACCTCTTCTCATATCTGGGTTGCACCCCGTTTGCTCTACGAGCCGCTGTGTCTGCCCTGGGCTGGAGCGATGCGCCGCACCTCTCTGGCACTCATCCCACTCGCGCTTGTCTTACCCCTTTAGGAATGGCTGGTAGCAATGCCACTGCTGTCCATTTTCTGTTGCTATAACTGAGGATCTGAGACTGGGTTATTTATAAAGAGAGAAATTTATTTCTCACGTTTCTGGAGGTTGGGAAATTCAAGGTTGAGGGGCCACATCTGATGAGGGCCTTCTTGCTGCTGGAATCCTGAGCGGTGCAGGTCATCGCATGGGAAGGGGCTCAGAAGAGACAGCCAAAATGGCTTTTATAATATAACAGACCCATCTCCTGATAACAAACGCACTCCCTCCATAACCAGTTAATCCGTTAATCAGTTAATCTGTGAATGGATCAATACATTCATGAGGACAGAGCCCTCATGACCCAACCCACCTCCCAAAGGTCCCACCTCTCAACATGGCTGCTTTGGGGACCAAGTTTCCAACACATGAACTTTTGGGGACACATTTAAGCCATAGCACCTGCAATCAGAATTGGGGCTTCCTTCATACCCATCTTCCACGTTGTAACTGGGTAATATTGGGTGAGAAATATCTCATTTTTGAACCTATTTTCTTCATGTGTAAACTGTTGGGAAAGGAATAGAGATTCACTGGCTGTCCAGTAGGTCTGGTCTCTGAGACACAGAGATCAGAGAAAGTGCTTGGAATGCTAGTTTGAATATTCACTTTGGAGTTATGCATTCTTGTCCTCCCCTGTCCCCACCCCGCGTCTGTGTTTCCAATGTTTCAGTAGCCAGATCTCATCAACATGACCCCTTATCAGGGAGTCTGGATTCCTTTGCTCCTTTAGAGACCCAGATGCCAATAGTTTGCCCCGTATGGGTTTGCCCTTATTTTCTCTGACTCCAGGATTCTTTCCTACAAGATTTCTTCATGAACTGAATAGTACTTTCCAGCTATGTTTCTGAAAAACAAGACAAACAAACAGACAAACAAACAACCTAAAGATCTGCACTTGGTCCTTTTGTTTTTTTAGAAAACTGTTACTAGTCCTTTCTTAATGAGTTGTATATGTTCTATCTCAGAGACTCTCTGCCCATCATCCTGGCCTGGCTCAGTCTGAAGATGA